>NW_010529942.1:79197-93662 GCF_000687285.1 Phaethon lepturus
TCCTCCACTGTTTTCATCCAGTGATCTCAAAGTACTTGCAGAACATTAATAAATGGAAAGGCTGGTATCTTCAGCTGGTATAAATCAGTATAGCTGTTTCTGATTGCGTAGTCCTCTAAAGCAAGCATTTCTTGTACCCACTTCACAGATGAATCAGCTAAAACCAAAAGCTGGTAAAAGACTTGAATAAATTACTTAGTTGTCCCTGGAAAAACCTCGAAAGAAAATGCAGAAAACTCTAAGTCCACCACTTCAACTAGTAGAAAACACTATAAAACCACTGTTATTTATTCAGTTATACCAGACCTGTATTTTGCAAGAAATATATATACAATGCCTTAGTGCTATTAGAGTGGGGGTTTTGCCACCAAATGGGGACCCATTCTCTTGTTTGAAAGAATGTAGGTCTACCTACAGTTTCTCAGTTTCACATCCTGCAAATAAAACATTGTTCCAAACAGTGACTATGTTGTCCTACCTTAAAATTACACAAGTTTAAGTCTGTTGTTGAATGCACCCTGATATGAATAGATCAGAAAGTATTTAAAAAATTGCCCTGATAGGTATGTGGAACTTATGGTATCCATTACTTTTACGTGTTGTTTGCACATATGTTTTAATGTAACACAATATCAAGTAGTGTCTATCCTCAAAGAAAACTACATAGTATTTCTGTACAACTATTGGATAATTTTTTTTTTCTTGGTATTAATTGAGTTTATACCAGTGTCTCTCACTAAAACTTTGGTTTACCTTCATGACATTTCTTTTTTTTTCTTTTCGTTACTGTCAGCCCAAGTTCACCAAGGCAAATCTCAGAACTTTTCCCCAAAACTCCTTGCTGACCATCATCTGACCATCAGCTTTGTCCTGAACTTATCCTCCAAGGTACGCCTAAATTCTGCATATTTTATCTGTATTAGTTTCTAAATTATATCTTTTATAAAAGTTGTATCTTTATAGCCTTTATTTTTATATCTCTTCTTTTATCGTTACAGGTTTTCTTTTTGTATCTTTTAAATAATATTATTTTTTCTCTATTTTTTATACGTACAGTCAATATTCTTGTTCTTACTCACATTTTATACTTACCTTATTTGCTCTCTGGAGATAGAAAATACATTTTTCTTTTTTTCTTCAAAGGGAAAAAAGAAAAACAAAATTCTCACTACTGTAAATCATGGTCGTTTCAGTGTGGTTTACACATGGTATTAAATTTAAGCACATGCCAAGTGTTTAAATGTTCAAGGTCTTCCATGGATGCATCCAAGCTAGTAATTTCAAACATAATTGTAGGAGTATCTAAGTGCCACTGAATGAAAAGTTTTAGAAGCACCAACAGCTTTGCTTTTTTTTTTTTTTTTGACTTTTGAAGACTTTTTCAGAGCCTAAGGCTATTATTTGTGGGTTCCTTTTTAAATGAATAATTATTTTGGCATCCTGCATGCAAGTTTCCTGAATTCTATTACAGCTGGAATTGCAACATCTTAAGCACTCAAAAAAGCATAAGAAATATTGACTAGAATATCTGCTGATCCTTCCATTTTTATTATTATTTAGAAAGGTGGTTTCAATGTAATTGTGAGGACTTTTCTACATTTGATCTACAGTATGCCTCAGTCAGAGTCTCTGAACTAGTACAGAAAAAAACCAAGTAAGAGAATGTTAACAAGGAGGAAAAGTGTGAAAAAAATATTATAATAGCATAGTCACATAAAACTATCCAACTTCTGGAAATACGGGCAAATGCATATACATACGTACAATGCACATTCACATACATATTCAGAACTGAGTAAAACACCAAGTTCAGTGGTATTAGGTAAAGGGATTGACTAAAAATTATGGAAAATAAGCTTGTTCAAAGGCTATGGGTCTAAGTATATCTTAAATGATTCTGCGTTGACAGAAGAGGTTCCCTTGGAAGGATCAAAGATTTCCAGCTGTCCAGCATGCAAATATAAAGCCTTCTGTGGAAATGTAGGCCAAGATAGCATATGCAATAGCAGGAGAACTCCTTACAGAACATTTTTGCTCTGAAAAGTGACTGAGTAAAAAAATTTTAATTTTCCATTAAATGTTCCTCTGTCTTGTTAAAGTCTTATTTGTGGAAGCACTGGCATGATGAAAGAAAACTTTACTACCTTTTTACCTTTTATTTATTTCTCAGTTCTCAAATAAAGCTGGTTGGTACCACGCCATCTTGTGCAACATATATAAAACTTATTTACTAGGTTCCAGCTGGTAGCTAAAGGACTGATGTGGCTTCCAAGAGCTATACAACTGAAGTTGATATATGAGAAGGAGGAAATAGAGGTTTAATTTGCAAAGATGGGGCTTAAAATAAAACACAGCATGACTTAAAATAGTATCACCAACACTGAGAAAGTAAAATGCAATAAATATGGAATCCCATCATTTTAAGTCAATTATTTTTCTATCAAGGCATTCTAACATGTATGGGAAATCGTACTGACACATGCATATACACTGCCAAATTTTACCCTCAAGTATTACTTAAGATAGCATTTAGCTTTCATGGTGTAACATGTTCCTATCAGAAAAATCAATTTGGTGCCCATTTCTTTATTTTATGAAAGCAAAAAAAAAGTAAATCTTTAGAAGCTTTTCTGCCATAAATACAATAATCACATTTGGGGGTATCTTAAGTTTTCTGTTTTAAAATTTGGATGGCTGCTTAGAAAACATTACGTTTCTATTAAGTCTGAGTACGCTACAGTATTTTCTATAACAAAATAACTATCAGTTTTGCCTTTCTACCGATTCATTTCTTTCAACAGTATTTTATCATAAAAGTCAGTGGACTTGGCCTAAAATGTTAACATAATAAACTAATAATACTACTAAAACAGTTCATTGGTCCCAGTAACTCTTATTACATAGTAATAAGAATGCTCCTAGGAAGACAAAAGTAAGTGTTATAATATCAGAAATAGTTAAATACAGAGGTAAAACTTGCCACAATATCTTGCATTTATAGAGTTTGCAAAATGAATGATAGCACGGTAACTTCTCTGAGGAATTTCATATGTCTATGAAAAAGCATATTATTTTGAGTATATTCTACCTTTCAGAGTACTTGACACTTTTAAAATTACTTGGCAATCTATGACCAGTATAAGAGAATGGAGAGCATAATACCTATTTCACTTACACTCCACAGGAATGGTGAAATTGGGGAAAAGAAGGCAATAGTGGTGTTCTGAATAAATTAAAAAGAGAAGAGGGCCCTGGAGTATGAAGTTTGTCTCTAGGTCCAAAATCTACCCTCCTCCTTTATGAAAAAACTTTAGAAAAGCTTTCCAGCTTGGTCATATAGGATACAGTTTAACAAACAACAGGAATGAGGAAAATACGTTACCTAAAATTTACTACTATTTATTGTACAACAGCTCAGTTTGCAATGTTAACAATCTGCTTATGTCACCACTGAAGTGATTCCAAAAGAAGTTTAAAGTAGTTTTTAATTCTTGCAAAAGTGAGAGGTGGGGAGAAGGGAGGGTAAATCTTACTAAAAAACACCTGGGGAGATGAATTGGAGGAGTTGCAGTTTTCATGTGAGCAATGTGTTGAGTGGATATAAGATACAGAAATCCCTTGGAAAAACTACTTTTACCACAAAATTTGCTAAATTTCTGAAAAATGTATTTTGCCCAGAAAGGTATTTTTTTTTCTTTCCTTTTAAATGAAAAGAAAACAAATATTTCCTAGAAATTAAACTATTCATCAAGGTCATGGCCATTTGCAAAAGCATAATTTTCTACAAGCTATATTCATCAACATGGTTGTGAATACAAAGTACATTAAGTTGTCTTAATTTTTTTCTCAGAGGTCTCTCTTGGAAATGTTTTCTTGCTTTGTCTTGTATTTCCTTCCATATACTCAGAACTACTTTTAAAGGTATTTTCTGTGTTTGTGGTTTTCTGTCTTATTAAATAGAAATTTCACAAATTTCTGCATGACTACTATTATTTTATTATATATCCTACGTTGTCACTATTCCTTTGAAGTAATGCTATTCAGAAAATTGCTCATATGGCTAATCTTATTTTTCAGCTCTTACGAGGTATTCTTTCAGAGGGAAGATACAGACATATGTCACTTCCTCTTGTTTTTTGCTCAGGAACAACATACACTGGTGGAAAAGGAACATATGGACATTTTCTTACACTCAAACCAAATTAACCAACAGGAAGTGTCTCTGGTCTCAAGCAGGAAGATATTGATGCTACAGGCAGCAACAGTATCCAACACTTCTGTATTAGTAAATACAGGCCTATTTGTTTGGCTCATGCTTCGCAGAACTTTGTCATTGGAATTGGAGCTACTTTAGACCATCCCATTACCCTAGCATGTATTTAAACAGAGCAGCTGGGCTTCATTCTGATAGCCAAAACCACAGCATCCCTCATATAACAAGGTTTTAGACAGTACAGAAACAAGTCTTCTCACTTTACTTAAATTGAATGCCACTTAATGGAACCCATACTGATATATTTTATTGGGGGTTTAGAGGAGGTATTTACAGATAATGTAAGGTAACCCAGAAAAGCACCTTTCAACCCCTGCCCTTCCCCATCCCCCACAAAATTCTCAGAGAGAAAGAGAGAAGATATTTGTGGGCACGGGGAACGCTCGCACTAAAGCACTAATCCCTAGGTACCACACAGTGTTAGAAACGACAACATTTTCTGGTGCAGTTTCAGCTACTGTTTGGTTAGAAATGTGATCTGGTGTTGGCTCTGGGTAGTTTGGAAGAATCCTGTATCTTTTATATTATCCTATCCTGTCTCTTCCTTTACACTCGTTTTTCTCAACAAAATAGAGGAAATATGATAGACTCCAAAGACAGAGAAAATTGGATGTCAGCACTTACAAATTAACTGAATTGAATGTGACTGGAAGGACTCAACTCACAAAGAAAAGTTCCAGCCTTGTTCAGGGAGTAACATTAGGCAGGCTAATGTTCTAAAATATGAAACACTCTCTCCTGCAAGAGAGTTACACCTATAACTTAAAAAATGGAGTCAAAGAAAGGACTGGAGGGAACTAAGGCTTAGGAAACATGATGCCAAGTATGACATGTTGAGGACAATGGGAATTTTGTTTCTGATTTCAGTAGTATGAAAAAAATAGGAGTTATACCTAAAATTCAAAGGGAACAATTTTCATATAGTAAAGAACTTTGAATATCACGGAATCAATGTCACAAACAGGAGGTTTAATAAAATATGAAAGTAGCAAAGGAATCTGCATTAACCCGTCTGAAACAATCCAAGATGGTCAGAACATATTATATCAGTTTCAGTGAAACCTAAATCATTAAAAAAAGGATATATATTCCTATTCACAGACAGAAGGAGGGAAACAAAAAGTTTTTCTTATTAAAAAATGCTTTGTTAAAATTTTTCTAATTAAAAAATTACAAAGCCTATCTGGAAGGAGAAGAAAAACAAAGAGCTCTGAAAAACAAGGATTGAAGACAACAGCCCAAAATTCAGGAATAACATGACTCCTGCATAAATGTTTCACAGATTTTTTTTTTTTTTTAACAAGGAAGGAATAGTGAACAGCAAAGCACTTGAAATCTCAGCCCGATAAACAAAACATGAAAATGCAGATATACTGCAATGTGATTTAATATTTTACTTAAGCTTCCATTGACTTCATGGAGCCAATGTTTCTCCTAATAGATTTTATTTGATGTCTGCAAAAGAAATGTAGAAAGTCTT
Source organism: Phaethon lepturus (assembly GCF_000687285.1). NCBI lineage: Eukaryota > Metazoa > Chordata > Aves > Phaethontiformes > Phaethontidae > Phaethon > Phaethon lepturus. The sequence goes on from NW_010529942.1 coordinate 84,951, forward strand.
GTGGTCCTAGATCAATCATAACTCTTTCAGTGGTGCACATGGAAGAAGCCTTTTATCTGTGCCAGGCATTTTACAGCAGAAAGGCAATTCCACTCACCCCAAGAGAGTCATACTGATACAATGCTAATCCATTTGCCAATACAATCACTTGCACCAATTCTTCATGTTGCCAGGACCCCTGAAGAAGGTCAGAGGAAAAATCAAGGTGAAGTTTGGGATTTAACTGAAAAGCATCTAAAAATTACATTTTAATGTTTCTGAATTTGCCTTTCCCCCATGAACTTATGTCTCTGCACTTCTGTTACAAAACTGAACTGCTCACACCTCTTTTAATCATTTTTGGATCCTATTTGGAGTGATAAATTGGATAGTCTCCTCAACAGCATGAAACAAAAAAGACTTTTTCTACCATATGTTACAGTAATAAAAGAGAAAGCTGTTTCCCATTATTGGCTGGTCCATCCTCATGTAGTCAGTTGCCTTGGAAACTGAGACTGATTATAATTTCAAGAAAATATAAGAATGAACGGGATCACATAATTCTTTTTTCAATGTCTGTCTCAATTTACAATGTTGAAACTAGCAACAAAAACATCCCTAAGCATGATTTCCACTTCTAGCTTTATTCTTGTTGCACTTATCTCTTAAAGTGACAGTCAAAATTATGTAATAACTTAGATTGGATACATCAGTAAAATAATTGTGAAATTTCAGAAAACATTGTATTAAATGTAAGTAAGTCAAATGTACATTCAAATCAACTTCATTAAAAAAAAAATCAAATAGTTGTTCTTCCAGATTTGATATCTGGATGACACAATATCTAGGTATCATGTAATTAAAATTCTTCACTCTGTCCAAAAACTTGAATTTTTACTGAAGCCAAAATATATTTGATAAAGCGTACATTTACCAAGTATTTCACAGGCCCCTTCAGGAGTTCATAAACACTTCTCTCCTAAGGATTTTACTTTAATCAGTGTTAGTGTGCTTACTGCAAATAGGTTACCATTTATTTATGACATCCTTTTTGTCATTTTAAATTCCTTACTTAAAATTGCGAACAGAGCTTGTAAACTGTGCAAAGGACTAGTTCAAAAGCAGCACTTTTCATGCTGCTATCTTCGGATTACCAACAGTCCCAAAAACTCTGCAAAGATCTTTTTGCTGAGAGTTCTTCAATTCCAGTTGCCAACCTATATTTAAAACCAAGGAATTTTACACCAGCTGAAAAATTTGGCACACTCAACCATCTACTCTTCGTTAAAATTACTCTTCCCACATAAAATTGCCAAACCTGTCATAGGGAGTTGTGCAATTACAGTGAATAGGAGGACGTTTTTATAATTGCTAATAAATGGGAGTTGATCCAATAGGTTTTAAAGTTGTGGCCCCTTCAAGAAAGATTAGAAGGCTCTTGGCACCTAAGCAAAAAGAATTCGTCAGCCCTTCACCAAGAACAGCTAGGGAAAAAATTACTTATTAAAATCTGTAATCTTTGTATTGTTTTTCTGTAACATAGTTCAGTCTTTGGAATTAAAAACAGAACCCTAAGGTAGTATAATGCTAAGGATAATTGCAGAAGGGCTGCACACATAATCATCTAGGTTGATTTTGATTTTGCAGTCCTAGTTTCAACACTTTCTCACTTTTGTGAATTCATAATATTAATCAAATATTATCTAAATTTTTTTTTCATAATTTTTTGGACAATTCATATCTTTTTATTTTCTCTATCTAGCACTGCACACTTGAAAGACATTGCTAATCAAGTAGTTTGCAATGAATTTTCTGGTCTAGTGCCAAATAAATTATTTGTAGTTTTTATATTCTTTACCTGGCATAGTTTTAAGAAGACATTGCAGTAGCACAAATATAATTTTAGATTTCATGTCATAGCCTTTAAATAGTTAGCAAATTCTGCATTTAATTTTTTTATTTTATACCTTGAATTCCAGTAAAAATCTGAGCTTTTAATTGTAAACCTTGAAATTTAATTCCAGTCTCAAACAGCAGTTGGTGCCCTGATGCTGGGAATCCTGTCAACCTGTCAGTCCAAGTGGAAGCCCACAGTCAGGAAGGAAACAGTTATCTTTGAAGAGACTTGACTGTGGAATGAGAATTGGTAAAGTCTTGCTCGCTATGACACAAAGCAAGCCAGCTTTCCCACCACCTTATTGCACTGCTTTCTTCACCAAAAAAAGCAATGATAGACATGAGGAATATCAAAGAGCAAAAAGTACTTAAAAATAAGCTGATCTTGCCAAGGCTGATATTTTCATCTTCCCTCTGGCCCTACTCCATTCTCTTTAAATTCCATTGAATCACCAAAGGAGAACTCTGGTCTGATCTTGGAAAAAAAAATCTAAAAAAAAATAAAAGTCAGTAACTAAACCAACAAATGAGAAGTAATCTAGCTTGTAATCCAGGAAGAACTCCTTTTAGCAGGATTACTAGGTATTGGTGAATACAACTCAAGAACTGCTTAAAGAAGCTGCTGTTGTTTCAAAAGCTACAGGGCACACATGCATCGTTCCAATTTGGCTCTATTTCTAATTGCAAGTGAAGCTAAAACCTGATACACAGTTCCTTCAGACCTGTGCTCTCTTTAACAGTTCCTACATTCTCTTTCCATAAGGGAAAAAATTCAGTTAGAATTTTTTTAATTCACAATCCCATATAAATGTAAAAAATGATTTATTATTAAGGGAATGAAGATTATTTTTAGGCCAGGCTAATGTGAGAAAAAATTGTGTTCTAGGACATATGTAAAAAAACATGGGGTTTGTTTATCTTGTTATCCATGCATTCAATTTTAGGCTCTGTACAGCTTTAAAAGGAAGTATATATTAGCAAAGAATAGACCTCAAGGGGTTTGAAGTTTGGTTCGTATAAACATGTAAATGTTTCGATGTTTGTTTCAATCTTATCTTTGCAAGGTCACCAATACTGTCAGAATATCCTGTTTTAGAATCTCTGTTTCTAATTCCAAGATGAAAAGATTCACAAAGTTTTGCCTTAACCTTTGTAAAATCCTGCTAAAGATTTGTTTTATTCTGAAATTGGACTGAGGGTAGAAGTTTCTTTTTTTTTATTTTATCCAGACTAGTTCCACCATGTCTTGTGTAAATCATTATAGTCTTGTCTCTCTCACTTCATTGGCTTTTTGGCTTCCATCTGTTTTCTCTCATCTTTTCCGCTGTCTCATCTACATTCTCTTTCTACTCTGTTTTCTCTCATCTGCTTGCTCATTACTATTAGTCCAGCCCTCTGTTTTCCCCTTTACTTCCCAATTATTTCACAGAAGTGGAGAATGCATGAGACCTGAGAGCTCCATTCTGAGAGATGCTGACTACTTTAACTTCTTTTTTTGACCTGCCAATTTTAACTTCTTTTTTTAATTTATTTTTTAAGACAGTCCTGGATTGGATGTCTTCACTGACCTAAGCCAGTTACTTTTCTGAATGTTGTCTAAGGTACATTGTGTTCTTATTCCTGGAAGCATTAAATTCTGCAGGACCCATTTGTACTTTTCATAGAAAAGTGTAACTCCTTAGTGTCCTACCTGCACACAGGTTAGCGCAATATTATGGTATGTACTTTGCTAATCTCTGAAGGGAAGCTGTAAACATTTTATTGTTGCACATTATTGTATCTGTTGAAGAACATTCAGGAATGTGTTAATTTTAATGTTAATACAATTAATTTAATAATGATGTTGTGATACAAGCAAAAATTTTAATCTCTCCATTTTTTAAAAAAAAGATAGATAGACACACATTTAAAACCTTTTAGGATCAGGACCCAAATATATACATTATACTATCACTGAAAATGGCCTAACATGACAGGCTTAATGCTCTAGAGCTACCTTCGTGACACCATGGATGTCACAACTCCCTGTTCTAAAGCTGTAATCTAACCATTGATGATTAGGGATAATAACTAATCCTTAAATTGAATTCAGTCAGAAACTTCCAGCTTGAAAATATTTTTTTTTCTTAATAAAGAACAACTCTTCACAAATGTTCAAAACTGTACAGTAAAATACTGAGCTTCCAGAAGTGTGCATGTAGTCTCACTCCCGAGGCATCAGGTCTATCATTTAAAGGGTACACTGGTGCATAATTCACAGAATTACCTACACATGTCTCAGGCTTAGGAATGTTGGCTGGACACTTAACTTCACTACCAGCTTCAGTGAAGTCCAGCTGTGCGATGTGTCCCATTTCCTTGGGACAGCTCCCATTTACAGTAAAAGGCACCTCCTCCAAGTAAACACCCCTGAAGTAGGAAAGCCCTATTTATCTTCTTGGACTTACCACCTCTGCCCCTGTGCCAGCAGAGATCAAAGCTTTCATTCCTCAAACTCTTCTCCTCATGCTGCCCAAGGGAATATTTTCCAGCATTCCCCCAATGAGCGACAAATAGTAAGGTTCTTGCTCTTCCCAGTGTCAGTGGAGAAGGGAAATCACTACGAATTATTGCCCTGCTGTGGAAGAAACTTCTGGAAACTCCAGAGACTTCTATAACTTTCCAGAAGTTACAAATGAGGTTGAGAGAGGTAGCTTGCATGTTGCCTTAATTAAGATTACTTATCTGGTTTTAGTGATTGTGAAAACTGAGAAAAGTTTGAAACAGAGACTGAAGAAAGGATTGTCCCTCTGTTGACAGCACTATTTTCCACTGAATGGCAAAAAGACAAGTGACAGAAGAAGTGAGTTGATTTGGATTTTATAAAATGAGAGTAGCAGTGTTATTCCATGTCATTCCACATTCCATGACATATTGTACTCTTTTTAAAATACTACAAAAATGTTTAAATCTGAGGTGGTATTGTGGAGACCTGTCAGAGTAAGGATTACTGCTGAAACAGGTAACCAGTCCTTCATGCTTTCAGAGAGGCTCTGTTCTGAAAGCTGGCATCTGTGCCACAGCCAAAGCAGTATTTACCCTTCAATTAAATGCTGGAGTCATGAACCTGAGTGTTTTGGAGCTGCTCTATTTATAAGTAGATATTTAAGACAGCGTTTTTGGAAGGCAGCCACTGGAGTGTACTGTATTACAGAATAAATCACACAGAAAAGATGCTCCCTGTCAAGTTGGAGATGCTTTTAGAAAAGATCAATTACAGCAACAATCACATTTATGTGACTATTTCTACCTTTCTTAGTGACACAAGCCTATTTCATACACACTGTAAGATCCCAGATGAGTTCCCCTAAGATTTCACACAGATCACAATACCACAGGCTCTTAAATCTAGTGGAGAGGTCTCATTTTTATAGCACAATGAAGTACAATTAAGGCATGATCTTCCTCTGACAGGTCTGAAATGATCTCCATCTCAGCTCCTTGGGGAGTGTGTTGAAATTTAGCCATTCAAAAGATCTCTAGTCAATGTTTCAACTGCTCTGAACTCTCATAAATTTTATCAGCTCTAAATTTCTGGAAAGGGTCACTGTTGAGAGGTAGTCCCTTCAGGAGTATACAGTACAACCTGACTAAAGCACAACCTCATCCCAGCTTATTGTTCTCATGTATTTTGGACTAAGTGCAGCCAACAATATTGGCTATGGAAGATGCAGTACAAGGATATAACAAAAAGTGCACAACCAAAGCGGCAAACCCCCCCCTTAATCAATAAACTGAAGTGGATACCTTGCCCAGGGATATGACTACAATGCACACTGAAGCAAGACACAAAGATGTGTAGCTTTAAAATGAGCCAGTGTGGATACTGAAAAACTTTTGCCAGAGGGACTTGGTTTTGTACAGGTTATTTCATATTGTTAAGAAAAGGTAATTTATCTCAGTGCAATAATTAGCACCCTTAAAGCTTTTTCCAGCCTGAAAGATTAGTCTGGAGACAGACATAAACTACTTATAGTATGTGTGTTTACGCTTTGACACCGTGCAGTAAAGGCAAAATCAATAAGCATGGGTGGTTCATGAGAATTCTTCAGACATTTCACAGGTAGTGTAAAGCTGGATTGAACATGTCTACACTTTCTTTGCAGGTAGAGAAGGATAGGCATACTCTGAGACACTGGCTTAGAAAAATATCTCTAACCATATATGGAATAAATCATGGTTAACTAATTTTTCCCAGAAGTATGTAAATAACCATTACCTAGAATAAAGGTTAATTTAACCAGAAATGGCATCCACATCCAGATGCAGACTTCTTACCATATACTGTAGGAGTCTGTATGTGAGCTGAGGGTCTAAACTCTCATTATATTTCGTAGAGACAGAGGATTGAGTTGTTACCTATGTGAAGATATCCAGCAGCTTTTGGGATGCAGGGGGACCCGTCATCTGACTCTCCAAAGGGCGCAGTCTCCCAGAGATGCTGTGCTATGGCTGTCAGCCACAGCAGTAAACCTCAGCTCTTCCAGTGCATCTCATGTGGCACTGGACTCGTATGTTTTTGAGAACTCAGTCAAGGTCCTAGTCAGTACAGGCAGTGAAGTCTAGAAAGTTATTCAACCAACCGATGTATATCCCTGATGAAGTGTGAGTCACACAGCTTGCTCGATTTGGCTGACTGTGTCACCCTGAGCTCCACCATGGGAACCGAGACACCTTGCTCACATGCAGACACCTACATTGCAGGGACATGGCTGGAGTTCTGAATTTGACCCTGAATTCTCCTTCATTTATATGCTAGTTTTTAACCATAACCTAGTGTGAAATAAGAAGCCAAAAATCACGACTTCTTTGATATTATTGAGTAAATCAAGGTAAAAGCTCCAGCAGAGAAGCCGTTGTAGGAAGCCTTCCATTAACACTATTCTCTGTCCAGTCTTATGATACTGGGGCAGAGAAGGTCTTCTGGGTAGAGCAGAGGCACTCAAGATTCCTTTTCCAAATATAAAGTCATCTCTCTCATGTTCAAAGCAGGAAGGACATAAGGAAGTGAATCACATCTGTATAATCAAATTTTTCAACTAAGATCTGAAAACGTATGGCTGCTTTCCACATTTTCCTTTAGGGTACTAATACAAATTGTTTCTATCCAGCAGGCTGAATGTTCTGTTTCCTCTCAATAGCTTGTACCTTGCTGCTTTTTCAGTGAAAAAATTATAGTCTGATCTGCTCAGCCAATACTGTTATAATAACTTATAAGGATAATTACCTGGATTTTACTAAGAATAATAGTATTCATAAGCAGCATGTGCAATATAGGACTTAGCACTTTGTTAATTCCGCAGTCCTTTACACAATCTAATATGCCACTAATAGTATGGAACTCAGTTACACAATAGCTTCCATTAAATAAAAAATTACTTGTTTTTTAACTTAAAATGTATGAATTATTAGTCCATTTTTTAAGACACCTAACATAGGATTGACTGTAAATTCAAAGTAATGCTTCATGTTATAGCTAGAATAGAATCTCGATAAATGTGCTAAAATGTTTTAAGCATACTAATAAATAGAATACAATGGGAAGTCTTTTACATTTTTAAAGCAGTACAGAATTTGTGTGTATTTTCCTGTGTTTTATTACAGCAGTATCAGTCACTGTAGTTATTTTGGAATATTGTACATATGAATTAAATTAAGGAAACAGAGCTATTAGGAGAAAATATGCAACTAAAAACGCTCCCTGGTTTTTCTTAATCCTAAATCTAACCTTGTTAACAAACAGGTGCAAGACTTCACACTACAACCAAGAACAATAAAGAAGCATGCTATCCTCAATTTTTCTCTAATTGTTCTTTTCTCCAAATCGTATTAGCTCCTGGTTGGTTTATGTGATATTCACCATTATTCTCTTTTATTCTTTTCAAGTTTATTGTAGTCACAGAAACAAAAGTACAATGCTTTGATCTCCCGCATCACACATAAGTAATCTATAAGAATATAGCATATGCCATGATATGAGAAATGTATCCCAGTTGAATTCCACAGTCAAAAGAATTACATACCTATGGCATCCTCAGACTAAGTTCTCTGCAGTGAATTATTCCCACTGTTGTTACTGAGTACAGCAATGAAAAGTCACAGCCAAAAAGCCACATGTATATGCCTTGGGTAGGTAATGTCCTTATTAACTCTTTCACTATTCTTTACCAGGATAAAGGATGCCTGAAAGCAATCTATACTTATACAAACAGGTAAAGCATCCAGCATCCAAATGTTCTTTATGACATTTATCTTCCAGTTACCCTCTTGTTATCAAAGAATGTAAAAATACATGTAACAAACAACAGAATGCAGTGCTGCCAAAACATATGCTGTGGTCACTGCATCTAAAAGTGACTTACTGAACCCAAGCGGTTCAATTTACCTCTTCTTTACACATTCTAAAATGATACAAAGGAAGAATAATGAAAAGCAGAATCAAAATCTACCTTCAAATTTTAACAGGAGAACAGATGGATTTTCTACTGAAAATTTTAACAGGAGAGCAGATGGACACATAGAAAGATGACATCTAATGGTCATTTTTTTTAGCTTTGTCATTTTAAAGATGCAGCAATTTCACAGAATTAGTGAAAGTAATGAAGCCCAAGATTTATTCTTGGCTCAGCCAGTGATTTGCTGTGTGGTCTCTGTAGTGTTTTGAAAATACACAACACCATTACATCAGATAATGGCTACTCTATGAATATTTATGTTAAACATCCTTGTATTAAATTGCAGATTTACAAGCAATTGTAAATAAGGTGGAAATTATGAAACTGTGTAATCCTCAGTTCC
>NW_010529942.1:93693-127923 GCF_000687285.1 Phaethon lepturus
AAGACCCTTTTCAGTAATAAGCATTGTACTACCTTAAAAACGTTGTTGGAAACCTTGGAAATAAGTGTTTTAATCATCCAAGGAGTTTTTTCATGCAATAAAATGCTTCCTCAGCCACTACACCCTGCTTGACTTATACCACCCACCTAAGCTTAACTTTACTTTATAAAGTTTGTAGACAGATGTGCAAAGGTGAAATTAAATCACCAGCAGATATTATAATGCTATTCCTTCTATTGAAGAGATAACTAAGCATATATGCAAGGTATGAATTAAATCAGTAATAGATTATATAATCTCACTTCTCCTAGTTAATACATCTTTTCCAATCTACTATAATATTATTACATCATCATATATGCTCCTCTAAATGACATTAGCCTCTACAAAATGTGAATGTAGCTGAAAGTACAGTCAGACAAAGATTATGATTTACAACACTGATAGCCCAAACTACCTCTCAGGAAGCATGGTATCAAAAAGGAATTTTGTGTCTTGTTATTTAGTTATAAAAAATGAGAGCAAACAAAATCTTTTGTTTAATAACGAACAGAACATCTGCCCATCTGGAAATATTGCTCACAGGAACTCTCACACTCTCACGTTATGACACCTACACAGCTATTTTCTCACAAAACATTTTTTGTATTAGAGGCGAAATCATTGTTTTCTGACAATTGTAATGAATGATGATTTCAAAAGATACTTTCTCAGCTCAGAGAGAGATTCATTAGAGCTAATAAAATACACATCAAGATATAACCAGCTCCCTGTGATGCTGGCTATGAGTTTAACAGGTTAAAATTTCACAAAATGTTGATCAAAATATTAAAACTTGCTGCTTCTCTTTAAAGCGTATAACCAATTTGTTATTCTACTAACATATAACAAGTTAAAATGACAGGCCATATGAAAGGGAAGAAAAACAGGAAGCCTTCAGGCTTCTTACATAAGAGTCCTTTGTGTTAAAAATCTTCAGCTATACATACATAAAATTTGCATTGTAGCATATGTATTATTTATAAAATAACATAAGGTGGAACTATCTCAAATTACAGAAGCCTTCTTTGTGAAACAGTGTTGCCTTAAGGAAAGGGCTGAATACTCTGCAGAATGTATCTTTGTGACATTTCTAATTTTTTATGAAGGAATCCAAGACATTTTCAAGCTTTTAAGAGAAACAGAAATATTAGCTTTGTGAAAAAAGAAACAACACAAAGGAAATAAAAAACCAAAATAAAACGCTCACAGAGTAGACAGCAACAGAACTGATTTTTGAGTCCTTTCTAATTTTCCTCCCAAGCTCATGGAAAAAATGTTGTGTATCTTGATCTGAACTTCACAGTTTCGGTCCCACTAGAAAGTAATATTCATCAATATTTCTTTTATTATGTGCTAGTGTTGGTAATTTGGGATCTGGCCCAAACTGGCCAATATTGTACACTTTCATTAGTCTCAGGAGGCCCAATCCTGCAAACATAAATGCATATGTGTAACTTGACTCAGGTTAGTAGCCTGATTGACTTAATAATGAGTTAACATGTAAATATATTCAGCCACACATCTAAGCATTTGCAGAATCTGTCCCAGGTTTCCCAACAACAGTCTTCCCAGGGACCTTGGTGGCCCCCGACACTGGATCCTGAAGCCTGAGAGATGTCTCTCCTGCTGTAGAGTGTCTAGATCTGAAAACCCATTCATGCATGCAAGTTCAGCTTCTTTTTTTTACAGCAGCACCACCAGCTGGAGCAGCGAAAGAGATTAGGACCAAACTCTGAAAGTAATTATTCTGAAGAGAGTAACTCACAACTAACACTGCTAAAATACCTCAGTTGTTGCTTGCCCTTACAGTATTTCACAGGAGCCTTTCTGGTTTTGGAGACCACGTTACAAGTTACCCTCAAGATATCAGGCTGGCTGTATGGAGTCGGTTCTGTAGGGTGTCAGGTCTGCAAACACACCGTAGGGGTTTCCTCACTTATTCCTACTTCAAAGAAGCATTAAGAACAATTTCTCTTTATTACAGATTTTAACTAGATTTCTTTCCCCTGTGATGATTAATTAGGCGTTTGTTACAATTTGCCTTCTTTCCACTTCTAAGCATAAATGTCCCCTTCTGCTAATCAGACACAAACAAAATGTTTTGAAAAGTAATCACTTGCTAAAAAAAATGGAATTTGGGCTTCTGTGTTGTGAGGAATGTACACACATAGCGCAGTGAAATTTAACACGGGTAAATGATCTGACTACCTCAAAGTGAAGTTTTTGCCTTCCTACAGTGGCCTTTCACCCTGCCCTTTCCTCCAATCTGAGGAGAGCTGATGTTGATGGAACATATAATGGCTCCTTTCCTGTGTAGTAAAGTCAGCAATAAAGCTCAGTAATTAAGGTGACCGGGGAGGCCCAGCCCAGCAGGCTAGTGGTGTGGCGAACACTTTCAGAACTTCAAACAATATCAAAGTCACTGAAAAACGGGCCTAGTTCAGGACTGGTTTGAATTAAGCCTCACTTCCACACGCACTTTTCAAATCCAAGCTCAAACAAGAAAGCCAAGGCCTTCTGGATTTCATTAGAGCCAATTATCTTATCTGTTTCATCTCAGGCCTGACCCTAAGGCTGGCAAACAGCTATTCAGTGCGTTTGTGTGGTTGTTTGAGAAAGCCTCCAGCCAGCCAATGGCCTGAGGAACTGCTAATTAAAACACAGTTGCCCCCTGCCTCTAGTGATTAAATATTTTCAAGCTTTTGTAAATAATTTTTCCATTCTTTGCCCCAAGCCTCAGAGGTCCAATACATGCAGTAATTTATTTAGTTTGTCAAAGAATACTGCTGGAAATAAAACTATAATAGAAGCTTAGGAAACTCTTATATCTTGCTTAACTTCTGCAAGTGACATTCTACAAGCTTGCAAAACATGTATACTGTTTCTTATGTAATTAAGCCTTAATATTGTTATTGTGTTTGAAGCGATACAGTGTACAACAGGCCCTACATTTTGTTGATAATCATCATGTTTCCTCAGATGTCAACAAGATACGTATGCTCATGGGCTTAATGAGATCACAGACACTGTGGAAGTGACACTGAGCAATGTCTGTGTTCCTGAGACGGGTGGACAGAGGGTGGATCACACTTCTAAAGCCTGGTTGGGGAAGGAGTCAATCCTACCAGTAGCACACCCATATATCTCAGCTGACAAAGAACAGTTCCAGAATACATGTCTGTGTCACTACCTCCGGAATAAATTCTGGTCATTCAAGTTTGCATAAAAGACAAAGAACTCCATGTCTTTCATCTGGGCTAGAGGACTCACTCCCTCCATTTCCCTCTTTCAAGCCCCTTTTGCATCAGATCAGAGGGCCTGGTTCCAGCCTTGGTCCCAGCCAGCGCACCAGCTCGTGTGACCCCATGTCTCACATGCAGCCACTGTTACTGGTATTGCGGGTGTGTACCTTTCATGCAACATAATGGGGAGAGGAACAACTTACAACATTGCCCAAATTAACCTCTTAACTCCTTACATCTTACTATCATCCTTAATAATAACAAACAAATTTATATTAGTACAACGCATCGGAGGTAGTGTTGTGAACCAAAACCCCATTGCACAAGACACTGCAAAGAAGGAATAAAAAGATGGCTGCTGTCTAGATACTCTATGGGGACCTGGGGAACTACAGGCAGAAGTTGTACAAGCTATAAAATTAAAAACAATCTCAGCAGTATAGGAATTTAACTACTGTCCAGTTTTGTGGGAGGTAGTATAGCAAAATAGAAATATGATACAAGATTTCAAGGAGGCTAATGAAGTAGTTTTGTAACTGTTTATGAGAATACTCTCCAAGTATGAACATTATCACTAGAAAAAGTAGAAAGCATGTACCTGATATCATGGTCTGGAAAATAAAATTCATAGGAGCATTCTGAGAATGAAATTGCAATAATAAACAAATTGGCAGAAACTTAGAAGTCACTTTAACTGGTTGGAATGGTAGTATATTCTGTATTTCACAGACATGCTACAGAAAGAATTGGCAAAATTTAGACATTGCTGGGTTGTGACTTCCAACTGAGAAGGTCAAAGGTAACACAAGAACTTGTCTGAGTGACAGACAGAAAGACGGTTTTGCTTATAGAGAGTGGCAGTAGGAATGGCTTGGGGATAGAAGTTTGGTAAGGTTGAGTTTGAACTAAAGGCAGATTTCCTCAATTAATGTACCATAAAGTTACTATAAATTTTTGTGATGCACAGAGAAGACATACTTAGAACAGAGAAGTAATTGGCTGACAAACAATAATCGAATTTGCATTATGGATGACCTATCCTCTAGACAGACACAAAAATGAGGTGAAGGGACCAAAACCAAAAGCAGAATGCCATGGAATCACTGAAGATTTCCTCAAGGAGGAAAAATGTTGATACTTCCAAAAGACAAGTTAAAGGAGCTGCTTGAAATGTCGGGTGGAGGCCAGGGACTATCAAGCATGGAAGCAAGGGAAGGATGAATTTTCAAGACAAAGATCATCAGAGTCAATAAAAGGGAATGGCACACAGGCTGAGGAAAAATGAGAGTGAAATATAGACTCTAAGCTTTGGGCGAGGAGGGGTTTATGCTAAGAATGGTTTCATTCTTAGCATAAGGGAAGACAGAAAGGCTGAGATGCTATTTTGGAGAAGGTCTAGAACTGAACCAGAGGACAGACAGAAAGAAGACAAGAAAAGCTTGTGTAGGTAGACACAACCTTGTGTACGTAGATCTACCCAGGTAGATCAGAAGATGAAAAAGAATGAGGCCTTTGTGCCAAGCACAAGAGTTTGAGAAGAACAGATGAGGAGCAACTTTGTGATCAGAAGCCTAGAACAGAGCTGTGGGAGGAAAAGGGGAGTTAGGTCCGCTGTGAAGAATTTGGTGACTGGTAAAATTATGACTGAAAGGAAAAGAAGAAAGATATTTTCAATATTCAAAAATTATTTCTACTGTTTGGTACTATCAGAAAATTATTTCCAGTACTTAAGTTCTTAAATTTGTTTGCAGGTCCACAAAACACAACATAAAAAATTCTGGGTTTGTTCAGTGATTTTTTACATAAGGCCCAAAGACTGAACTTAACACAGAGCAAGTCAAAATTGACTCCAGAACACTCATCCACTGCATGTTTTCACTTTCAGGGGCAGCTAACGCTTCTTAGCAGTGGCCCATCTGACAATACAGAGTGAGAATGAAATCAACTGCCTTCTCAATCAGTTGGAAATCACAAGGTCTTTAAGCTGTTACAAACTCTGATTTTCTTTTGCTGGCTTTGCTTGCAGTTTCCAACAAGAATTAGATTGAAAAAGATGGGCAACCTTTTGAAAGGTATATTCTTTGTAGAACAAAATGAGATAAGTGAGCAAATAATTGTCATTTTCAGATCCAAAGGGAATCAGTTTCCATAGAGAGTTCATCACATAGGCAGTGAAGCAAATGTTAATAAAGCATGAGGATGAGAAGTCCTTGTGACACAGGAACTGAAGCACTTGCAGAAGTTTAACAACAGTACTTCCTTAATCTGTAAACATCTTGATTGGAGAGGTAGGAAGGTTGGATTGGATAGGGAGGTAATTAGCCCCCACTCTCCAGTCGGCCTGACAATGCAGGATTAGAACTGTAACTTTCTCAAGACATGTACTCTTTTCCAAAACATAACGTTTTTGTAGCTGTTTCTCACTTTGATATTTTCAGAGGGAGACTTCTTTTAAGAGTGAATTAAAAAAAACCCTTCCAAATAGTCTGACAGCAAAAGCATTAACTTCACATGTGATGAGTTCAGGTTCAAACCCCTGATTTGTAAGAATGGGGGACAAGAAACTGTTTTCAATCATTGAGGAATGGGATTTTTCACTTACGGTTTTTTTTGCTTCCTAGAGTGACGTCCTCACCATGAGGCTAGAGATGAACATTGTCACGAAAGGGTTTGAAACACACACTAAGTTGTTTTCTTGGAAACTTTCAAATAGTTTTGGTTTTGTTCCAGTGTAGAAGAAAATCACATGTCAAAACCACGGACAGTTGCTACTTACTGGAACTTCTGTCTTTAGTCATCTCTACTTGGTAACGCACGCCCTGCACAGGACGGAGAAAGGAGCAGAGACCAGTCAGTTTACTGACAGGGCAAAAAGAACCAAATAAGCTGCATCTTCCCTTCAGCCTTCCACCTCGTATCGTCTGATATGCATGTACACTCCTATGCATGACATAGGAGAAATGCATCCCAGACATGGCTGTTTTCAACCTTGTTTGTACTGTGCTGTAATATGTTTGGTTTCATTTTTCATTTTTTTTAAATAAATTAATAAATTTGGTAACTTTATTTTAACACCTGATATAAATATGACTAGAATGCTTGTGGTAGGTAAACATGAATCAGCTAATGAAATACTTTGAAAGCTTATTTTGTTTCAAGCCATAAGAACTCTTGAAAGTGCTTGTATATGATCTTAATGATTTGATTGCTTAATTAGGTGAAATGTAGTCACAGCATCTAAGATCAGATACTGCCACATTTACTTGGTGATGAGCCTCTGCTTTCACAAACTCTTTTAACAATGATTTTTAAAAGAAACTACTATTTTGTACAAGTAAACCCACTACATTTTAGCCATGAGTTATGCTGGTGTGCAGAACTGAGATCTGCATTCGCTCATGACACAAATGATCAATTTAATTCTAAATCCGGATCCTAGTATATGTGATCACAGCACAAAGACCACACTTTGCATGAAAAAATATACAAATACGCCAAACACGGTAAGTCACTTGACAGCTGAGCATTTTTCTTATACTGCCTGTAAGAAACAATTAATGTCTAGGAGTTTGAAGTCTGATGGATTCCCTTATACTGGGTAACAACTTATCCTTCAAGAAGCTGCATTAATTTAATGGCATTACTGGTGGCCCAAGCAGTACTGCTAATACCACACAATCATGAGTCATAGACCTCCCTGAACTTTTTCATTAGATTATCTATTTTTGAGACATTTATGTTTTCATAGCTTCAAACATCTCTCCACAAGACTAAAAGCTGACTTTAAAAAGTAATAAAATACTCAGAGGCTCCAACAACATCCAGTAACAAGAAACCTCATAAGATCTTGCAGCACTGAGCACAGTGCTATTCAGCATAATTCAGGATTTCAAAATCTGACTCTTGCCAGATATTTCTGTTTTTCTTCAGAAATACTGGAGCTTTATTTGCTAGAATATATTTTCTATGAAAAAGACTTGTTCCTTTCATTCAATTACTTTATGAGCAAGGTGTAGCACAGGTACACCAAATCATTAGAATTAAAAAATATCTCCAAGGAGTTATTGGTGCAAAACCATGAGAACATCTAGGCATGCCCTGGAGGTGCCCACACAAACTTACACTGAGACACAGGTGCCTGAGCACACAAGAACCTCACAATACTTCTTTGCAATCCTGCTTATGTTTGAAAGGAGCAAAAATAAAAAAAACCCATTTCTTTTTCTTCTTTGAGTATTAAAAGAAGAATAGTGGAGGTCTCATTAGCTAAGCTGGCTAAAGAAAGCATGAATAAGAACTGTGTAGCTGAAAGGCCTCTGTTTCTGCTGTTCTTGAAACAACACTTCTGTCTGATTCTGGATAATGGGCTTTTAATAAAAATATCCACCAAAGCAAAACAATTAAACAATACATAAAGCACCAGGGTGCAATCTAGTGGTTCTGTTACAGTCTGGAGTTGTTCCAGCAGAGAACATGTGGATATTTTTTACAGGCTACAGTGTAGTTCTCAAAAGTTATTATAAAGCAACAAAATTTAAATTGGTGCTGGACATCTACACAATCACGCAGTGTTGCTGTAGGACTTTTAATTCAGACCTGAAATTTATCCCCTTCGAAATGCCACAGGTATTTTGACTTTTAGGATAAAAATGTCTTCTGTACTCTTGCTGCTGTTTAATTTCTTCCAGGATGTTTCTGGTGATATTTCTCACCTTTCCATCAAAGTATTTGACAATATGGCAATTCTTTATCCATACACTTCTATTCTTTCATCTTTCAGGCTTGACAAAACTTGGAAAACGGATATATTGGAAAAGAGCTCAGGTACTTTTCAGGACTTTGAAACTACAGACCATGTATGGCTTGGGGTTTTAATCAAATAGTTTTTAACCTGAACCACATAAACCTGACACATGCCATATTTTATTATCCTTTCTCCTCCACCCCCTACTCTGCTGTGTCAATAAAAGAAACTGTGCATCTGTAGAAAAGTAAGCTGACACTAATTAATTTCTGTAATGCAAGGTTTCATTTCTCTAGTTCCAGT
Organism: Phaethon lepturus; assembly: GCF_000687285.1. Lineage (NCBI taxonomy): Eukaryota > Metazoa > Chordata > Aves > Phaethontiformes > Phaethontidae > Phaethon > Phaethon lepturus. The sequence goes on from NW_010529942.1 coordinate 102,025, forward strand.
GAATGAAAGGAGTGTCATACACATTTTTAAAAATGCTGGTACAGTAAAGGTGAAAATTTAAGGTACTTTTTTGAGAAGTTAGATTTTCCAAATGAAAATGAGTAGGAAGAACAAGAGGTCACAGGTTATAAACAGTTTGCCAGTTTTAGTTTTATGGAGAACTTTGAAGTATAACAAAATGTTAAAAAGCAGTTTATACCAGTGCTTCAAATGCTTTTAACTCTGCTTCTCCATTTCCTAAGGACTCTATCCCTATCCCCACTATACTAAACATCTGAATGCTCAGAACTTTTGTCAAGAAACAAGAAAAAAACATGAAAACTTACCATTATTACAAAAACCCCACCAATGACATTAAAAAAAGTATTCAAAAGCCACCAATCCTCAGGACTGTTGAATATTTACATATGATACTCTAAGCAGACTTAAAAAATATTATTCCAAGCAAACTTCTATCTTCTTCAAATTTCTTCAGGAGCTGCTCAGGCACTCTTAAGTCATCTTTCTATAGCTATTTGAGGTACCTTTCTTTGAATTCTCCTAAGACATTTCTGTGACAGAAGGGAAAAGACAGACATCTCTGGTTGAAATGATCATCTTTTAAAGACTCTTGGAAGAAATGGACAAAATCAGAAATGAAAAACTGATTGAAACTGTAACTTCTGACTCTGCAGAACGGTGTCGGTGACAGAAAGCAAACTATATACATCCATACAGAAACCATCATATAGATTTCCTAGAGCTTCCATGACTGTGTCCTGTTCAGCTATATTTTTCTTGATAAAAGTAGTACTATGCCTATGACATAGGTTGGTTCTATGACAGAATGTTGGCAGGTAATTAGCACTCTCAACAATGTCCATCCACATTTGGGTAAACCATTATCTGCCTCCCATACATACGACTCAGAGATTCTGCCTTCCTCTTTGCGCAGTGAAATGCCGAACACGCTGCTGTCCGCAAATAGACAACAGAGATAACAATAGCTGTGATAATTTTTACCAGTTATTGTAAAGCAAAATATTGAGAAAGAAATTCTTTGTTTCTGTTAAAAAACATTGCATTTTGCTAGTCTGAGGCTATTTGCAATGGAGTTCACTGATAATAGATTAAAGTTCTGAAGATGTCAGTTCTGTCTACTTCTAGTTCTTTTATTGACTCATGAGACTGAATGACTAACTTGGCGTTTTTATTTCCTCTCCCACAATTTTTTATCTCTTTTTATCTCTTCACATTTGAATCAGAAACCAAGTCTTACCATAGTTTTTAGACCCAGTCTAGCATAATACAACCTCAGCAGCAGCCTCTGGTCATTACAGCCATAAAAAATAGCAGCATTAAGTTATAGATATTTAGAATTATTTAAAACAGCTTTTTTCTCAAAAGCTATTCTTGGTAGAAGTCATTAAACATTATCACAATATACCATTGTTTTATGACTCACTGTAAACTGTTAGGTACAGCTAGGAAAAATGTTGAATTTTGTCTCCTACATTTTTGCTATGTTTATCAGAAACCAAGGTTTCTACTTGGTCAGAGAGTTATACAATATTGCAGAACAGTGATGTCAAAGAAAGCCATAATAATATTCAAAATAATATAAATCGATGGTTCGCCCTCATGTGGTGTATTTAGCTCATTTCTAGAAAATAGCAGAGCTTCAGAGATAAGCAATCAAAATCATTTGGCAATTGGATACATTTCTAACTTACGAGATATTGAGAAGTCCAGAAAGATTGTATTTTGAGAAAAGAAAAATAGGGAAGGACATGACACAGATAATGCAAATGTATTTAAAATAATAAATATAGATAGGTAAGAATGTGCACCGCATCTACACAGGTAGTACATGAACAAATGGACGTTTAACGAAAGTGGAAAACTAGTGTTTGCGTTAAAACAAAGAAATTTTTTTCAGACACACATACTTTAGACTGTGAAACTAAATACCAACAGGATACACAAAACTTATTAAAGTTGTCTCCAATTCCTTAGTAAGCAAACAGTTATATAAGTAAAATTTACAGGAAAATTAAATTGATATATACAAATATATATTATCTATGTATACTTATATGAAAAAAATGTAAGGAAAACATAGCAATATTTTCTCTGAGTGTTCTTTTTAGGGTAACTTAATTGTACTTAAAAAGTAAAAAAATTTCATAGTTAGTACCTATGCCAAAACAGAGTTAACAAGGATAATACATTTGAAAAAGAACAAAAATACATTTTCAAAGTTTTTCATGTGAAATGTCAAAATTAAATGTCATCAGATCAGGAAATACACAAATAAGACAGAAAAAAGGGTTGGTATACATCAATGCAATCTCTCAATAACCTTAACTATGCCCTGTAAGGCTACAAGGCTATTTTTGATCAGAGATTAGAATACAGAGAGTTTTAAACATATTTATCGTCTCCCAAAACAAGCACTGATGTTTCACAAGACTGAAGTTTTTCTGCACACCTTTGTTTTCTTTTATTTTTACACTTTAACATATGTGGTTTCAAGTATGATTTTAATTTTGAATTATCTTTGTTTAAAATTATTATTTTGGGGTAATTATAAATTTTGTGCTGTATTTTAAATTAAATCATGGCTATAGTTCATCCTTAACTCTGCCTTAATGTCACCTGTGTCTTTTGAATTTACTCACCTTTTTAAATTAAAATCATACATGTGACTGCTAAAAAATGAACTCAAAGACAATATTCTCATGAGCTATTTCTAATCATTCCAAGAAACACACACATTTTATTTTATGTAAGCTTTTATGGCCAGGTTCACTGATATGCTGTGGCTGTTTTATGCTACTCTGGAGTAGAGCAAAGCAGCCAGAGCATACTGGCTGGTTAAGCTAAATTTACAGCTCCTTTGTTGAATAAAAGCAGTGCAATGCAGTTGGAAGGCACACCCCAGTTTCCTTCTGTCTCTTGCTTCTCTCTCCCTCTTCTGAACACTCACATTTGTTCCCACTGCCTCCTGCATCTTCTGTGTTCTGCTTTTACAGAAACACATCTGTCCTGTCCTCTGTAAACTCCAAGAACATACATATACATGTGCGCATGTAAAACACAGACCTGAGCCTCTGCTGCCTCCTTTACTGAGCACATCTGGTATAACGTGGAGCTTATGAAAATATTTATTTGAACATTAGTAGTTGACCATTGGTCTTATTTTTTCTATATCTGTTGGCAGGAGAGAGTGGATTACATCCTCATAAACTCAAGTGTAGAATCATCCTCTTAGAAAATAGCCACCATCTTCTATTGCTTTCAAAGAGAATAAAGCAAATTTAACCTGAATGGGTGGAAGTAAATGATGAAACAAAACTCTCTAGAGGGGAAGATACATCAGGCCTTGAAAATAATGGAAACTAGCTGTGCTTTTTTGTTATCACAGGGGAAAAGAAGAGATGCCTGCCCTTTAGAAAAAGGACATCCTTTCAAGGATTTTTGTAGCTAGACAAGTTGATTAACTATGGTAAACATCAAACAAAACTTTTCTGGCAAAATTAAAAGGTATAGTGGTTTGGTGACTGCACTTCTTTTCCATTCTACAAAAACTTCTCTCTCCTACATTTTCTACTACCTCTTCGTAGTTAACATGACCAAATATATTTTCTCAGTATAAATGGGAAAGAAATAGAAAGGAAAGCATATTCTTTACACATGAAAGAGCAGTCTTCATCTTCAAATTGGCTATAGCCATTTAAATTTCATTTTGCACTAGAAAGTTAGTTTCAAAATACAATAAAGACCCTTCGTGTAGCACTGAAATCAAAATGGCAGACACAAACCAGCACCATTATTTTTCCTGTTTCCCACTAGAGTCCCACTGGAGCCACTCACTCAACATGCCTTTGAAGTGATTAATCTGTGTTATGCCTCTGACTCATATTCCAATTTTCTGCATTTCTATGCATGAAAGTTGCTTTTTCATCAAGATATGGAAACATTTTCTTGGACAGTTTGGAGGAAGAGTGAGGTGGAATCTCATACAGTCTCAACAAGGTCTACTTAAAATAGATTTATCTGGTGATTTATGCAGTGGAAATTAACTAATATTCAGCTTCCTGTATGTGTATATATATGTATGTGTCTAAATGCTTATACTGTTGTATTGGGTTTGCATGGCAAGGTTTTGGTAGTGGGGGGGCTATTGAGGTGGCTTCTGTAAGAAGCTGCTAGAAGCTTCCCCTATGTCTGATAGAGCCAGCTGACTCCAAGACAGACCTACCGCTGGCCAAGGCCAAGCCCATCAGCGATAGTGGTAGTGCCTCTGGGTTAACATAGTTAAGAAGGGGAAAAAACTCACTGCACAACTGCATCTGAAGAGAGGAGCGAGAATATATGGGAGAAACAACTCTGCAGACACCAAGGTCAGTGCAGAAGGAGGGGCAGGAGGTGCTCCAGGTGCTGGAACAGAGATTCCCCTGCAGCCTGTGGTGAAGACCATGGTGAGGCAGGCTGTGCCCCTGCAGCCCATGGAGGTCCACGGTGGCACAGATATCCACCTGCAGCACATGGATGCCTGAAGGAGGCTGTGACCCCATGGGGTATCCATGCTGGAGCAGTCTGCTCCTGAAGGATGGCACCCCGTGGAAGGGACCCAGGCTGGAACAGTTTGTGAAGAACTGCAGCCCGTGGGAAGGACTCACATTGGAGAAGTTCATCGAGGACTGTCTGCTGTGGGAGGGACCCCACGCTGGAGCAGGGGAAGAGTGAGGAGGAGGAAGGAGCAGCAGACACAACATGTGATGAACTGACCACAACTCTTATTCCCCACTCCACTGTGCCACTGACAGGGAGGAGGTGGAGAAAATTGGGAATAAAGTTAATCCCAGGAAGAAGGGCGGGGTGGGGGGAAGGTATTTCTAAGATTTTAATTTATTTCTCATTATCCTACTTTGATTTGATTGGTAATAAATTAACTAATTTCCCCAAGTTGTGTCTGTTTTGCCCATGACGGTAATTAGCAAGTGATCTCTCTCCGTCCTTATCTTGAACCACAAGCCTTTTGTTATATTTTCTCTTCCCTGTCCAGCTGTGGAGGGGAAGTGATACAGCAGCTTTGGTGGGCACCTGGTGTCCAGCCAGGGTCAACCCACCACAACTGTTCTACAAATAGATTCTGGCCTAAGAACAATATACCTGATACCAAGTATATCATCATATACAATACCTGATTATGGGCAAAACTCTGGAGGCAGAAAAAAGCCTTGGTCTCTTATTTCTACGGACCTTATCATTCAGAAGGATCTCTGCTGTGAAATTTGACAAGCAAGCAGTAATGAGCTACCTGGTGTCATGGCTGCTGACACTTCAAATATGTGCACGGTGCAATTATAGGAAGAAACTAGGGCTCTGCTGGTGAGAAAGTGAAGGTTATGTGTACCCCATAGGGAGCTTTAGATGACTTTAATGCAAATGTCTCAGTTCCTAAGAACTCAAAGGACTAGGGTCTCAAGGCAGCCAGGAAGCAGGAAGCCTTGGCTTCTCTCCAAACATGCTCCACACATCTGCAAACTCATTCACACCTTGGTTATTTTGGAGAGGACCTTCACCAGCATTCTCATCTGCCTTCGCTAGGAATTGAATACTGCATAGCCTCTCTGTCTGCTAGGGGACAGGTATGAAGAGAAAATCTCTCCATTTTGTCCCTTATTTTTCTCTTAAAATTGAGGATGACCAACATTTTCCTCAACCCTTGGTTAGGATTTGCTCTGTAACTCTGTCTCTAAAATAAATTTATTTGGAAAAAAAAAAATGAAGCCCATTTTCCTATCTACAAAATTTACTGTTTATTTTCTTAGAAACAGATCTGTTGTAGGTCAAACCTCCAGAACAACAACCGATTTGCTTTTTTAGCATCTTTTCTATTGATTTTTTCCAAGACTGTACCTTCCTTTCTATTTATGGCTAAAGCAGTGAACTGTGAAAGTCTCTTTCCTGACTATGGTCTCACAATTCTGTCCTGGCCAAACTGAGAATGCAGGTTACATCATATGTGACATTTTGGATAATAGCAGGGATAGACTCTGGTCCACAGATTAAGTGTCTCTTTACCAGGAGTTGTAAATTTACCTACCATTGAGACCAGATGCATAGAAAATGGGTATCTGGTCTATCCTATGGAATTTACAGGTTTTTGTATTCACCCTTCAAAATTCCATGCTGATTGCTTCATTGATCCCCACTCAAAACTGTCATACCAGTCATACCAATTCCATATCAGTAAACCCTACAGAGGGCACAAAGACTGTGACCAGGCAAAAGGGGCTTAGGGTGTAGGGAAACATTTCCTGTCATTCCTACTCTTTTGGAGAAAAGGAAAATAGCAGTAACTGTTGTAATCAGTCAACTGGATTATATTTCTTAAAAAAAAAGTCAATTAACTATTTAACACAATGTATAACTTTCATATTAATTACAACATTAATTGCAAGGTTAAATGGATGCATTTAAATAGCAGCATTAAATTTTGCACCATCAGCAATTCTTTTAAGGGAGATCCCAAACTTTACTTTGAGTTTATCTGCATTAAAAAAAAAAAAAAGTGCGCATTTGTTTTAGTGGTATTCCTGCAAATTATTAGTCAGTGTGTAGTAGCTTACATGAATTTTATTTTCCTGAATAGTGCTGCTTTGCTCAGGCCTTCTAACTCTGAAGCAGAGTAATAGTACAGCAACAATATTAGCTGCTCTAAATTATTTACCAGTGTGCCTTAAACAAGAATTGCAAGGTACCTATTTGAAAAGATATTATTAAACCCAGGTATTTGTTGTCAGGATAGCAGGGGTATCAGTTATGGTTGCAGTCTCAGTTATGTGAGTCTTCTGTTTGGTATGCTGGCACCACCATTCTCTGCAGTGTTAGATGGTCACATTACCTGTATCATTATTGGGACAGGTTAGATTCAAACCAAGAATTTTGGGGTGATCATACCAGATATATTAACATCAGGCACTAGTACCAGTGATTTGAACCATCCAGTCCGCTAACTTCCTTAAAATCTCACCATAGAATAAGACAGATCTTGGAAAGAGCTTGAAACAATACCGAGGTGTAGAAATTTTGGAGTCTGCCACTATTTGTTTAGGCTCTATAAATAGAGGAAATGTTGTAAATAAAATTAAACCTTTTCCACAATAACAGTGTGATATTGTGAATGTGTAAGGCTATTTCTGTGTCTAGGGCTTAGACTTTAAATTCAGGTGTGGTGTTTACCAGATCCTCTGCATATTATTTCATGGACTGCACAGGAGTGTTTCAGAAAAAAAAACCCCACAAAAATAAGTTTTATACTTTTTGTGATGCGTTTTCAATAGGATATAGTCAAAAGCTATATTAGGTCACTGCACCTCTTCAAACTAAAAGTCTTGAAAGTCATTGGGGATTCACCCTGGTTGTCCCATTGCCTTTCTTGTGTATCAGTTTCCCGTAAATGAAACATCTTTTGAAATATGTAGCGTTTGCCCAATCTTGAGAGGTGAGTGCCCACTAAAACCTTCCACAGGACTGTCTTACAATGAAACGAAATTGTGTGTGTAAGACACAACTACTGAAAGTCTAAAAAAGTGTGTTTTAAACTGGTCTTATCTCCTCTGGTCCCATGAAAATAAGACTTATGAAAATAAGATTATGACGCATCACCTATGAAAGAATAAAATTTCATTTAGAATGAGCTATTGAAAGCAAAAAGAAGTACAGCATGCAATATTTCCTATCATTCTTACTGAGGCATTTCACAATTATTTACTTCTAAGTAAGAAACACTTTACTGAAATTCATAGAAAAAGCCAATTCATCAAATCTGCGAGCATCATGATGAGACTTTTAAGTGGATGAGGAACGCTGGATTCAGACCATACTTCATATTGCTTTCTATCTGCTCTACTTGCATGTAACTGCAATCAACATGAACGTGAACAGTAATTTTCTTCTGCCTGATATAAATGCTTATATTTAAATTTTGTAGGTAAAGAAGCGAGCAAGCTCAAAGTCATTTTACTGGCATGATACGATAATGATAAAATGAGTGACCGATTAAATTATTAGACAATTTTTTTTCAATTCTGAGTGAATGATCACAACAATTAAATTATCCATCTTTATTATTTACTAAGCTTTCATATACTGGGATATCAGGATTAAGTTAATTTCACCATGGGTCATTCTCCTGTTTTTCAAGATTACATTAGCTCTTATTCACGTGTTTATGTTCTACAACCAGTTTTCATAACTTTAAAAGAAAAAAGTACCGACCTGAATGCTGTGAGGTACTCAACATCACCCATAGGAGGATCCAAGCCACCTGTCCAAGCAATATTTATGTTATACCCTTCACCAGGGCCACTTCCAACCTGAAAAATAGAAATAAAATGCCAAAAGGAGGGAAGAGGAGGAAAAAGGAGGAGGAAAAGAGAAAGGGAAAGGAAAAAAAAGAAAAAATTCTCAAGTATGCTTTAGAAACAAACATCAAACAACATGTCAGATCAGCCCAGCCTTTTTTGACAAGGACTGCTCTGGGTTATGCACTTGTTCTCCACTGGTCCCCTGCTCCCAGTGGACAATTTGGTAATCGGGTGTAATTTAAAGAACCAGAGAAGGACAAGAAAATTAGGGGTAATCATGCAACGCAATTACCTGAAAGATACAAATAAATATGGGGCTCTAAAGAAATAAACCTAACCTCATTTGGGGCTCCACTGCCGGGGAAGAAGTTGCCTTCATCATAGCGATGGAGGGAAACATACAGGATGCTGGGGTCAGCATAAAAAGCCTGCTGTGTACCGTTGCCATGGTGAACATCCTAAAGGAGAAAGAAAACAGATGACAAATGTAATAATGTCCAACTCAGTGTAGAGAGCTCAGTTCTGCTTTCTTTTACCCCCCCGCACTGTTTCTCTCCTTCTCCCTTGCCCTCCTTTTGTCTTTCCCTTTCCCCCTCCCTTCACCACCCCATACTTCCTGAACTTTCAGGCAAATTACTCTTTAATGCACTCATTTTTTAAACTGGCTTCTAAAAATCAGGAAACCATAGCGAGCGTGCCCTGGAGACTCCAGATGAGCAGTCATTGAGAAATCCCAGTCCTTTTGTACAATTAGATATTTATACACCGGCTCTTTGTACTCCTTGCCTCAGTGATGGAATCTAGCATCCTGTTTTATGGAGGAATTTTATGACTTATTAACTGCCAACAGTTCATAACCCCTCAGGCTTAATTAACTAGCCTCATTGGCCTCTGAAGAAAGACTAATGTTTAAACTACAAACTAGTATTTTGCAGAAGGATCTATGGTTTACAGAGCTTTTTCACAATTCTTGACAGAACACTAAACATAAGTGTATTCATTGATTTGCCAAGTTCCACTATTGAGGTCAAAGGCTCTGCGACCAGCTGAGTAAATTGGCTTTCTTGAAACATTCAGTTCAGTTAGCAGTCCCTCAGCAGTTAGATCCACATCAAAAGAGATGCCAGATGCGGAAAGGACTTCATACTTCATTTTTACAAAATCATGACGGCAACAGTTGAAGACATAGGAATATGATCTCATTAGCTATTAAATCATCTGGCAGATAGGATGGTGCCTTCCACAATCAAGGAGTGACCTTGGCCAGTCTCCATATTTCAAACATTATATAACACCAGTGAAAAGAAATTCTGTCATTAAATAAAATACTGAAAAAGAAATGCTGACGGTATATCTATATAACAAAGGCTGAAAATGTGGACTTTTCCTCTATTTTAGTTTTGTTTTCACAGTTCTACCATTGTACTATGTGGTTAGAATACACAAGAAATTTTACAAGTGAAAATGGAAAATTCACTTGCCTTTCCGTAAAAGAAAACAGTCTTTTTTGTAATTTTCTTCCCTGACATTTGTAAGAAGCTGAAAAATTATAGATATTATTGATTTTCCTCCTTTAATCCATCCCTTTGAAATTTCTGATTTAAAGAGAGAATTCAGAAGGAGGACAGACAAAGTACTCTGAATGGCAACACTATCACCCAGATTGTATTTATTTTACAGATGTTATGAGGTCTAAACCAAATTTAGTATCAGAGAAACAATGGTCACCTTCTTCTCAGGATGCCTAGACTCCAGAAAGGTTCAAATTAGATGTACATTGCCAATGGCACAGCAAGTACTGCCCATTGCTTGCTCTCTTTGCCAGCTGATGTAGCCCATGACTTTCACCCACATTTTTCAGGACTCTCTACATTGATTCTTACTTGTACTGCATTGTGCTTGACTTGGACCTCCTCTGGGACCTCTGTGGGTATTATTATGATGGTTACTTTTCTTTTCTCAGTTGAAATTTCTTGAAACAACATGAGGATGAAGTTACAGCCCAACTGTGACTTAATGCCAAGGTTAAATGTAACACATGTTGGAGGTGCAAGGGAGTGCACACCAGTGTGAGGGTGTTGGAGATTTGAAGGCAGCCGGCCTAGAGTTAGAGGGCTCTGACTGGCAAATGAAGTAAAATCTGGCATGCAGACTAACCCGAGAATCCCATCCAGTCTTCAACTGTGACAGAATTGATTGGTTTACTCCAACAGAGACCCAAGTCATGCTAACACACATGCAAGTGGGGATGATCTTGGAACGAGGATTGCAAAAACAACCTGAGAAGTTATGTTGGCCATACAGATATATCTGTAGAGACTATGACTAAAACCATAATAGGACTTTATTTTGTGATTTTATCTTTTCCATACACATTTGGGGATTTAGATATATTCTTGCTGTAACAGTTTTCAAATGAGAAGAAAAAATATTCAATGGGCATAAGGAGCTCTTTTTTTATTTATTATTCAAATCTCAAAGTTAGCTGTCTTGTCTAAACTTTAATTCCACCAAGGGTGACTCTGTTCTGAAGAGCAGTGAATTCTCTGGTTAGGCAAAAGAATATGTTGTTTAAGACTGGGGATGTTACCATGTGGGAAATGTGTTCATATTCTGCCCTTAGTAGATCAAATGTATTCAGGATATATAAGTCAGTTCAAAATGGAGATTTATTCAAATGGTGGGATAAGGAAAGAAAAGCTGACAGAGAGGTCTTTTATTTTAGCATAGAAAAAAATGACGGAAAGATTAAAAATTAAAAAGTTAATTAAGCATTTATATATGAACACATGCAGCATCTACAGGAAGACTACACTTAATTTGTAACGAGAGTACAGTTTAATGTGTGGGATTGAATATTACTTTTTAACATCTACATTGTAGTAACAAGTATAGCTGCCAACCAACATGAGGTCCTGCTGTGCTAGTCACTATCAAAATACAGTCTTAAAGGTTAATTTTAAGTCTAACATCTGTAATTGCATTTTTTCCTTCAGATGCCCAAAACTCTCTGTTGGTGGACATAAAGACATCGCTATTAACTTGTTCATTCATTCATTCAGTTTGCATTGTGATTTTTCGATAGTTTGCATACAGAAGAAATTTTCCATATGAATTTTTGTACATCATTGCGCTGACCATGCAGCAGACTAGGGACTGGACTGCTCCAGGTATGAAGTAATCTGTGTCAGCCATATATTTCTCCCTTTTTACCAGCTGAGTTATTCTGGCCAATGGGATAGAGTCAGAGAGAGGCTGAGCATTCCCTGTCCACTTCCCTGGGTAAGGATAGGCAGCTTCACAGGTAATCATTTGCACAGGTAATGATTTGCACATTTAACCTTGCCTTGCAAAATTGAAGCTGAATTCCTAAGTGCTTATTGGCTGAGTAGGTCAAATGGAAGTAATTTCTTTTCCTGACATGGTGAATGTAGCACTTACAGTCAAAAAGACTTAAAAACATTCACAAAATGCAAACTTTGAATAGGCTTTTCTTATTAAAAAACCAAGAATAAACATAGAGTTCACATTTTGCCAGCATTTGCAGCAGTAAAACTCAATGAACTGTAAGATTCAAGTCAGCAAACAGATACACCATACAATGGAAGTGAATTTTTCAAAAATACTGGTTTCTTGCAGTTTATAATTATGTTCCTAAGTGATAGTAGAACGCTCTGAGAAATATTTGCAAAACCTTCTAAGAATATCTAACTTAGCCATATAGTCATTCTACCACTCATTTTTCTTTTGCCATTCCTTCTCCCACACTCCTCCTTTCTCTGTTTCTCTTCAACAGCCAGTACGCATGTTTAACTGAACAAAAGTGCTAGATGGTAAGGCCATGACTTCACAATAAGATTTAATTATGAGTGCAGATATGAACAAGATTTAGACTATTAAGCCCTGCACTTCAAAAACCCTTTAACATATTTTGCCTTTAAATCTTTTATCACCTGCAAAAATTAATTAAGTGCAGATGTAACAGGTTAGGTTTTGATGCCAGGGTTCATTTCCTGTCTATGCTTTGTCAGACACCCTATTACACCTCCTCATGAACTGTAGGAAAACAAAAATGGTGCTCATAAATCAGCATTCAGCTTTCCTTGGGCTGTGCATTGGGCTGATCCTTTAAGTGCAAGGCAGAGCTCCAATTCATTATTCATGAAAATAATATAGACAACATGCCAAATGTCATCTGCATTTAAATAATCCATTTGTTAAACATATTAAGTATAGTGCAAGAATGCCTTCTATTAAAATACAAGACTAATCCAATGAAGTGGATTTTTAATCACATAGCTTTCCTTCAGGGAACCATCAAAAACTGGCATACATGACTTGAAAACTTCTTAGAGGGAATGACCTGTTGATTTGTTTAATAATATCGAAGTTACACAACAAGTTGAATCACTGCTAGCTGGGGGAAGCGGCCAATTTGGTTACCAAAGCAACAGCATTCTTTAAAGCACATCTGACTATTTAAAGTTTGTATTCTGTAGGGAAATTATTTTAACGGTGGAAGTATCAATTCATTTAAGGACCATAAAAGTTGCCCTGATCTGTGCCTTCTTCTCATTAAATTGCAGTTAACACCATTAAAGTGAAACATAGATGTTTATGACTCCAGTACTGCCATCCTGGCTTTAATGAGTTCCCAAAATCAGAGGAAATGCACACCTTTATTACTTGTAGGTATTAAGAGCAGGAAAGTCTGACATATAAATACAAATTCATTATCTTTTATCTAGATGCACTGAAAGTGTGATGCTTGCCAAGAATACATACCAGATCTACAATCAATATCTTGCCTATATTTAGCTTGTCTCTCAAGTATTTGGCAGTAATTGCAATCGAATTAAAAAAGCAGAACCCCCTGTGGAATAGAGAAGAACAGAAATGAGAAAGCAAATCAGTCAGGAAAACAGCTATAAATAATGTTCAGAGCATTTTAAAAAATGCTATATGATCTCTGAGGCCATAAATCTGCTTCTGGGAGTACCTAGAAAGCCTTTTCAGTCATCTGCTAACAATTACAGTTCTTCAGAGACATGCACAACGCAGGTGATTGCCAGTAACCTTAGTGCTCCAAGATGGGCAATATTCCCTGGTACTTACATGGCTGTTGATTCTTCAGCATGATGGCCTGGGGGCCTTACAACAGCAAAGCCATTCTGTAAGAACAAGACAGGTTTTCAATTATCAGCTTAAAAAAATACTTGACTCGGAGCAAAACAGAGCAGCAGGCAGACTGGATTGAAGTCTATTAGAGGATCTTGAGCACTTTTTCTGTCCAATCACCCTGCCAGAAAGAATATATTTGAGAACAGTGGCATATAAATTTATATGAATACACACATGCACATACATACATACATACACACACCCCCTCCATGATCTAAGGAGTAGGAAAAAGGCAGGATGAGAAAGCCATTGTTATCAATTCTGCTGTCTAGAATTCACATTTAAAAGGAAGCAGAGACCACTGATCCATTCTTGATCTAAGTTCATGTAATCTTACATCGCTCCAGCTTGAGATGCTTCAAAATAAAAGTAGCTTGAGGTATATATTTTACATGATTAGCCAGTGTTGACCCTAACTTCTGTATGGACTAAATGATAAATTCAGACACACACACACACATGTAATTCCTGACAGTAGAAAAAGGACAACAATGAATATCCCATATTTATGCAAACCATAAATTAAACTTGGGAACCTTCCATGCTCAAAAGTTTAATAGGTTCCCTAAAGTCAATTTCTAACACACTTTCTAGAATTGTATATAAATTTAATGAAGTACTGCACTAGGATCGGTGATGATCAAGGAATTTTTTGCCTCTAGAGTCACTGAAGATAAAAGAAAAATAAAATTTCCCTCCTTCCAGTGTGGGTAAGGTAAAGGGAAAACGTAGAAGTAAGAGAGCAAGGTAGCTCTGTTCAGAAAGTCAGATTATATATTCAAGAAGCAGTGTCTCATAAGGGTGTGTATAATTTCAAGTTTCTCTTACAACAGTCACACTCAGGAGTAACACCATTGTTTCATCAAATTTACTCTTTATTTCACCTACTCAAGACAGTTAGTCTCTTCTATTCAGCTATATGCTTGACATCAAATTAATGACCATTAACACATACATAAAATAAAGAAATCATAATCTGTGCATGAGTATATCAGACAAACTTGTATTTTCAAGCAGTCTCACACAAATACCACGTGCATATGTATGACTGCAAGACCAACCAAGCACTGTATATTCAGAGAGGAGGGGACAGGAAGAAAAAGGATGGAATACTTCTATATCTTAAGAGTCAGTATTGAAGTAGTCCAGTTTGATATACTTAAGCTAGTTAAATGTCAATGTTTCAGCCTTTACTCATCTGAAACAAGTATCATAATCACGAAACTTTACTCACATGGGTGTAAATAAGGGGGAACAACATGGCAGTTAATAGGGTTACATTGGTGCCTGTGAAAGCTGTTTATTTACAATCCTATGAATGTGTGTTTGTGTGTACCTGTGCAATTGTCTACCTATGTTGTTCACTGGCATTGATTTATAAACAAATACTACCAGGCTACCTCATATAATTTGCTGCTAAATGTAATTCAAGCAGCCAGCTGCAAAGTTTTGTGGAGCGTGGCCAAAATTCTATCAAACTACAGCAAAATTAAACTATAATGCAAATGGAATACATCTGTAAGAGTGGTTCTTCTGGCCACCATTTAAAGAATCTGCGGGGCTTGACATCATGCCTTATTTTGCATTAATTGTCCACATTTAAAAAAAAAAAATCACAAAACTAATAAAACTAAAGACAGAACAAATATATATGTTCATGTTTAGGCAGGCATTCCTAGAATATAAATTTCCTATAGATCAAACACACCATAAAAAAAAGGCTTTGTAGACTTCACTAATCTTTAGAACCAAACCAGCTTTACACTCCTAGCTAAAATCCTATTCCTTATCTTTCTGAGGGTTTTTGAACATTTCCTTTTCAAACAAATATGACTTAGAGAAGAATTCTGTGAAGAATTCTCTTGTAGCATTTATGAAAAAAAAAGTATGTGTATACTGAGGAATGTACAGATAATGAAGTGAAAAAAGACTCAGAGAAGAGGGTATTTACTAGAGAGAGAGCATCACGCTACCTGTATTTTGTTCTCTTGATATTTGTAAGAACTTGGAAAAAGTCCATGCAAGTCTTACAGCTGTCCCTGCTCAGCTCACACCTCATTATCATCTAACTTTATCAGCATTCCCAAAAGATCAATATGATTAAGATGATTATCTCTGGGAGGATTTCATGGGGCAATACAGAGACAGAAAAAATCAACGCTGCTGTTTTTGACAACATGACAGTTACAGTATAGGCTTCTCTCTTCTGTTCCCTTACTTTGACAAGACTGTTTGGAAGCCCTGTTTTGTTATAGCTAGCTAATTTCTGCTATCAGAGCTTAAGTAAACTGTTACAGTTCTCCATGAGCATGCAGGATGTTCACATCAGTGTTGTGACCATTTTTTATACATTTTTACATTACAAGAAGTTCAGTATTCACACGGAAATTTTTTTTTAAGTACAGTACCATATGTTATATTGATGATAAAGCATATAATATAATCACATTTTACCAAACACTGAAAACTAGTTACCATACGGTATGAGCAGCAACTTTTGTGCAATTGATAAAACACTTCATTTCTCCTACTTCCAACCTTGTATGAACACTTGTACATTAGCACAACGGAACGTGAATTCATTTATTTAGGCAATATTTAAATACCAGACAGTGAGCTCAGAACAGTAGACAGAAAGGCAAAAATCTGCTTTAAAGATAGAAAGACTAACACAGAGCAATATGTTGAAAATCAAGCCAACACACATAAATTCAAAGCATTTTTGTACAGAGCCTTATTTATACTAGGGTACAGACACCTTTATGTGTAGACAGAACATTAAACTGACTGACAGACATGAACATTAGGAAAAGGATTTATGTCTGTTCCATTATATGATTACCTTTAGTTAAATGTGAGGATAAAGAGTAAAGCCAGAATAGTGATATTCTAAAATCTGTGCATATTTGAACAACGAACAAAAAAGAAATCTGCCTAAACTCAGTTTACAAAGAAGATCCATTGCAGACACACCTACTTAGTTGGATCTTTAAGGAAAACTAAGAAAAAATGTTAGTTTTTTTCCACAGTAAGCTAAGTATTCGCTTCTTTCATGACTCCAAATAGATAGTTGGATGCTTGATTTCCAAAAAACAGAGATGTACATCCTACTGTGGCCTTGTCGTCTTTGGTGGTACAATTTCTTTCTTTCTGTAGTGTGCTGGGTTAGTGTGTTGGACTACATCACGTTTGGGCATCTATTATACCTCTGCATGAACCTTTCTAAGACAAGTGTTCAAGGCAATATCATAACACAAGTAGTTACTCCAGGGACTGACCATCTACAGCAGAGTTCCACTGGTGTTTCTATGATACAAGGAGGTAAAACTAGACATAGGCAATTTTTCCCTAGAGCAATATGTGGTGACTGTGGCAAGGTGTGAATCACTCTTATGCTCTGCCTAGATTCCAAGTGGACTAAAAGCAACCCAGTCATTCTGGCACTCTAGGCAGGTTGAGAAGCCTGGCTGAGAAGCAGTGCATGCTAGCTTCAGCCTGGTACTACTCTAGTAAAATCCTCTGGCTTTTTGTTGACTACAAGAAAAGCCAGTGCCATGCAAGAAATAGCAATGAACCCCAGCAGGCACTCCAAGAGCACTTACTGAAGCAGTAGGAGACTCAGGTTCAATTCCTTGTTGAACATGGGGATGAATTTGTAAATATTCTTCCCATACCTGTTTGTGTATTTAGATTATGTAGTCCATAAAGTAGATATTGAGACACATCTCCTCAGCTTAAGTGAGTTTTCTAACAATAGATTAGAATCATGCTCTTCCTCAGTTCTTATTCAAACTTATGAATCTTTCATTATTTCCTGCAGAGCAGCAGTCTTCCAGTAGAGGACAAAACACCACCACTGAATCTCAAATTTAAGATAAGGCAGGTTTATATGGAGTTTAAAAATTGATTCCTTCCAGTTGAAAAGTTAAAAAATTGAAGCTCTTCTTGTATTTTAAGCTGTAAACCCCTGTATAAAAGAGAAATGACATCTTTTTCAACTAGTCCAGAGGCAATAGGCACAAATTGAAACAGTGGAGGCTCCATCTGAACATAAGAAAATGCTCTTTTACTGTGAGGGTGACTGAGCAATAAAACAGGTTGCCCAGAGAAGCTGTGGAGTCGCCACCCTGGAGATATACAAAAGTCATCTGGACATAGTCCTGGGCAACTAGCTCTAGGTGACCCTGCTTGAGCAGGGATTTTGGGCCAGATGACCTCCTGAAGTCACTTCCAACCTCAACTGTTCTGTGATTCTGTGATTCTCTTCCAAAGTCCATAACCTTGAAGAAAGGCTTTCAGGAAAATGGGTGTAATCCCTAGTGATGAGCAGATTTGTCAGTAGAACTTTGTCCCATGCACTAGCTAATTGCAGCTGCACACATTGTTAAGGGCATCTTTCTCAGGAACCTCTGTGTATTTCATACGGAGACTAGGTAGCTAACTCAGGGTCTGGATTCCACACTTAAAGCTCAACATCCTCCTAAAGTTAAATGTTAAAGTTTCTGTTTTCTGCATGTCTAAATCCCTTAACCTATCTAGCCCTCAGATCTTAAAATCAGTAGTGCTTAAACATGGCATTCTTGGACGTTCACTTGTTTCTAATGGAAAGGTTTTCTTTTTGCTTCAATGTGCACAGGCTTCAGAATGAGAAGCAAATCACCAAAGCTAATACTTCATTTCTTTATAGCAACTTCTTTAGTTATTATAAAGAAATGTATCCATTCATACTGTTGGAATTGATACTGCTTATGTTTATGTATACAACTCTGTATAAAGTTATATAAAAACCTATTTCTTTAAATTTAAAAGGTGCTCCATACAGTGTATCTGATGGGGTGTAACCCCTGAAGCAGCCTTAGTGCCACCTTTAACCCTGCTATCTCTGGCTTAGTTAACTCCTACAACAACAAACATCAGGGCTGCTTTAAGTCTCAGTTGCCTACAACAATCCCCTTGCAACTGGTACCCTGAAGAAGATAACCATTTTCTTACCAGTGTCACTTATGCTGTAACATGATCCCAAGCTATGCCATCCAGCAGGGAGGGTAAGCATAAGAGTGAGTGGTGTAAGGCGGAGGCAATCCTCAGGTACCTGTTTAGGACAATTTTACAAGCTATTCATACTGCCAGAGCAGGAGCCAGTATCTGGCCCTGGGGTCTATGAATGCAGTGAACAAGAACCCATGATTTAACAGAACAGTATTAGCAGCACATAGGTTTGCCAAGAAAACAGTAATGGACATGAGGGAATACCATTTTGTCTTGCAGAGGAAGCTAGTAGAGGCCAAGAACACAGAAATGGACATTAAACATTTAACTCTGTGGTGGAAACAAAGAGTTCCCTGTCTGCTTTGCTGAAGGTCTTAGAGGATAGCACCAGAAAATATGCATGAAAAGTTGGTGCTTGCAGGCTAACTTACATACAACTGTGATGGCCTGTTTAGCCACAACTGGTGTTAACTATATTGGGGCAGAAAGCAAACAAAGAGTTTTAGGAACAGAGTGGTCATGAAGATAAGCTATGTACCACACATATAATTAAAGTTGTACTGCTATATGAAATAATAACAGTCATTCAGCTAGAAATATAACCATAATTGCTGGGGTAAAGTATCTAAGAGATGCTTCCATATAAAATTTTGTAATTTTGTAACTTTGTAAAAGCAAAGAATACAAACTCTATCTAAAAGACTTCATTGGTAATTTTGATTCATGGCTTTTATCAATCATATCTTTAACACTAGTAAAATAAGCATTTATTTTTACACACTATGCACTGTCAAAAGTGCTGTGCCTGGGCATGGAAAAAATGCCTCTTTTTGTGGCTACCACACATTACTGAGAATTTTTTTTAAGGCAGAGGGAGAGTGTTATAGGGCAGAGGGTGAGACAGGGAGATAGAAGCAAGGGTAGGGCAGAGCCTGCAGGAGGAATACTGCCCAGGAGGCACCTGAGCACAGAGCACTTCCCAGGAAAGGAGATTTTTGTAGGCAACCAGAAGAGGTGTGTGGGGTTTGGTGTTGTTCAGACAGGCATGGAAGCTTGCTGGCCTGAAGCTTTACTGGAGGGAGGACACTGTGGGACTAGGGAGACCTTTGTTTTCAGTTCTTTTTGTTTATTATGGCTTTAGAAAGTTAATTCATTTAGTTTTTGTTCTAAGAAAACACAGCCATAGAGCTGTGAAAGATGACTGAGTGATTTTTGTACAGAATACTTTTAAGACTAGAAAACTAAGACCCTGGGATTGGGAGAGGGTTGATTAAGCTAATTCTGTTTATGGACTAGATTAGTACAATTTACCGTATGATGATTCCGCCATAGCCATGTGCGACAAAGCCTTTGAGAACAGTAATAACCAAGTGCATTTGGAATGAGAGTTTCAAGTTCAATATAAGTTATCCACAGATTATACAAAGACACCAGAGTAGCAATGACCAGATGCAGAAGGTTTATTTCGATATTGATTCAACCTGACATATCAGAAAGAACCATCCCAGGAACGTATCAGATTCTCATTTGGAGGAAACCAGAATGACCCTTAACTACCAACAGGACAACTCTACACATGTATGTGTATGCACATGCACACACACATATATGTATGATAAGGCAGAGAAAGAGCGATTCAGCTGAAGTGGATGTTTAAGACAGTCTCTGACCACACTTTTAACTTACTTGCTTTCTTTCTTGAGTGTTCTTTTTAACATTCTCTAAAAATGCTTCTTAATTCATGCAAACTTTTTTAAAAATAAGGAGCAACCATATTGTGTAGGTCTATTCTGTTTCAAATTAAAAATATATGGTGATCACATGTTTCTATCACAAAAAACAGTGCTGCCATCACCAACGTTGACATATTTAAAGGATAGACAAAGTAAACTAGACAGTAATCCTTATTATGGGTACTGTACTTAAAATAATTAATTCCAGCTTATAATATTACTGAGTGGGGTCAGCTGAGGCCAAAGAAAACCATTTCACAAATGTTCCTTTGGATTTTCAGTAATTCCACAGTCTGCTCTGTCACTGAGTTGTCCATGATGATGAAAAGTCATCTCCCATTGCAAAAAGAGGTTCTTGTTAGGTATTCTCTTTTTAAATTTTATTTTTCACCGGTACAATTTTTTTTCCTGCTAGCCAACTGTAAGATATTAAGGGACAGCCAGAGTAATGTACAATATGTTATCAGAAAAGAAGTTAAGAAACACTTAATGTTCACAAAATAGCACATAATAAAACAACCACTGCAAGAACAAATAACATTTTGAAGGACATTATTCAACAAAGTATAGTTATTGCAAAATTATCATACTAACATAATCAACTATCTGAATTCCAACTTCTTAAAAGTAGTATTAATCATTTAATAAACACCTAATATATGTCAACAAAAAAGATGCCAGCATCAGCATAAATAATTTGGTTGACAAAATGGAAATATCAGCAATCTAAACTCTTTCAGAAAAAGCAATAATTTGGCAAGCTCTGTCCTAAAGGTGAGATTCTCTGCAGGCTCTGAGAGTTATAAATAAAATCTGAAACTCAGGAGAGACCACAGATGCAGAAACCCTCCATTGTTTTCCTCCAAGACTTGTCTAATGTGGGGTTTGGATGACCTCTGTACTCGTCCAGTTCAGCAGCAGGAGGGAAGCGCCTGCTGTGCAGGATAGCCGTGTGCAGGCAAGGGGAGAGTTGCTGTGTGCTTAGCTGCCTGTGAGTGAAGTAGCGTGCTGGCAGGGGCGGAAGGTGAACTGAACTGAGCATCAGGGTCGATGTAAGGGAGGCAGCCGGGCCGGGCTGGGAAATAAATGGGAAGGCAGGGTAGTGCCACCAAACCATTAGACCATGCGCTCCTGAAATCTGCCTTGCTCTTGCAGAGCAGTGACTGGGACACTGTGACTTGCAGAGCTGCCTTTGTGTCCTACAGGGTGTGTGTAGGAGCCTGAGCCTTCACATGCACCATTTCCTTTTGCAACTAGCACATCTCTATTTTCCTGTGTCAATGTGAGAGAGGAACGAGATCCTTAGGAGACACTTGCATGAAAGAAATGCTCTCTCTTCAGATGCAGATCTTTTAGGGCCTTCTTTATGAATCTTTACAATCATTAGATAAAGGCCAGAGACAATGATTTCCAAGTTCACGAGCTGTATTGCGTGCAAGAACTTATATGCATGGCACTACCTGTATTTCTTCCCTAAGCCCCAAGGAATATGTCATAAGACTTCTCTTATCTCTTAAAATTATTTATTGGATATAGCTAACGACTGTGGTGGAATTATATTCACCCAGTTCCGCATACTCCACTCTTCTAAATATCTGTGGTCAGCCAGCAGATTATTAAAAGCCATCTACATAAATCTGTTGGAGAAATGAGAAAGGAGCAAAGATAAATACAGAAAAAAAGATACACAGGAGACCTGTGGCACCAATTCCATATAACATAAGTACCTCAACATGCATCAGCAGGTTTCCTAAAAGCTCAAAAAAGGGTCACCTTCATGCAGTCTTTAGGCTCATCTCCTATTGTAATAGTGTCAAGAAGACATTCATCATACATGTAAACAAACTCATGAAAAAAGGAAAAGCATTTCATTTGACTTAATATAATATCACATTTATCATACTATATATTCCAGTGGTGTGATTCTTTATTCTCTATTAAATATGACCTCAAAAGTGTGTCAACTGGATCTCAATGAGTGCTCCTTATATTATTAACCAAACCCCAAATATCCTTAATTTTGATTGTTTGATATAATCAAATAAAAACCATCCAGATTAAGACTCCCCAGAGAAGGGACAATTTGTCTTGATTTTAAAAAACCAACCCCACAGTAATTTACTATTACAGCAGCAGTAGAATTTCAGTAAACCGTATTGTTTTACATCCTTAGCACTGTCATATTGATGCTTTCCCCATTAGTCAAGGAGATCAAAGAAACCTGATGTCTCACAAGGGGTTTGAACTACAGTGAAGAGAACTCTTAACTCCTGGTCAGTTTTTGAACACTGTTCAAATCAGATGAACAAAATGTTGCTGTTCACAGATGAGACCTGTGTGAAACGGGACTGATAGTGTCAGGAAATTCAAAATAAAATAGAGAACATTTTGCCTTGCATATGAGTTTGACTCATGCCCAGCTCTGTAGTGAATCTCTCAATTGTTCTGCAGTCTTTCATAATCTATTTTGTAGTCTCAACCCTTTTCTTAGCAGCATGTACCTATAGTTTAAACCTACTACTACCACTCTATGCTATAGCAAGTGGTATCAGTAGAGACCATGGAATAAGCATAGAAATTGAAATGTCCTGTCCTTCCTGAAATGGACTTTAATGTCAGATGCCAGTCAATACAGGGCAATTTATGTTTGTTAGTTTTCACACTCTAGCCAGTCAGTGAATATATTTATCTTCAGTATCATAAATAATTTTTTTTAAAAGTAATTGAATACATGTCCATAAAATAAACTATTATATTCATTTTAATTTTAGGAAAACCATGTTTTAGAATTTTAAAACTTATGTGTTGATTCATCAAGCTGTAAAAAATATTTGGGCTGCTCATATCCAACTACACTGACAAATTTCATAATTCTCATGTCAGAAAAGCACTTGTTAAATGAATTACTTCAGTTTCTCATTCCTGAGGCTTCTTGTCTCAGACTTTGTCTATGCTAGATAGTTTTACTCTGAGGTTATCCTAATGTTGCCGTGACTGTTTCAGAAAAAGGCATCTGTGATTCTCCAGTGCAGTGGGTAGATAATTTACTGCCTCCTCTGCTGCAATTGGGAGTACTGCCCTGTGGGAAGTCCTTGCTGTGCATTGTAAGTCTGCCACTGTGAACTTCAGGAGATGCAGCTCTTCTCAGGGAACTGTGGGGTTTCAGAACAAATCAGTGTGTCCTGTCTCATAATTTTTTTTTTTCTTAAGATGACACCAAACTGACAGCACACCATCTGATAGCAATCCATGGTGGTAAACTTCCAGGGAAAAATTACAGTGTGTTTCTCTACTGCTCTCATCTTGCTGTTTACATGTTGCAGAGCTGTTATAGCTTACACACAATTCTTGGAAGGCATTTTTTTGTCATCCAAAAATTCTGAAGCTGTGGCAGATCATTCCAGCTTCCCATCAGAGCTTAATCCTCCCACTCAGTGCTCACAGTACAGGCCCCAAATGGTTGCTTCACATGCATATTTGCTCAATGAATGCACGTGGAAGTGGCCAACTTCACTTACTTCCCCTCAGATCTTCACAAGTACACTACAGAATTGTCATTTTCCCTATACTAGAAACAGTCGATCAATGCAACATGTATTGTTTCTAGAGGAAAAATGGCAGCAAGATGGAAAAGCAACATGTAAAGTCATGAAGGTAGATTGGAACACACAGATCTGTGGGGCTAAATTCTCACAGCTATGTAAAATGTCATCCTGAACACCATGTAGAAAACTCCAGAATACACTGCAAAAATCTTCCTAGTGTTGTTTACCATATGAGGGTATTTGGAAGCAACTTGCCAGCAAAACCCAGCAAAACACAGCTATGCAGTGACATAGCAAACATAGGAGGACTCTGACAAAACAACTAATGTCAGGATAGGTAGACTTGCAGAACTCCTGCTATCATGCTTTTCTTCTGTCAGTCAGGCCTTAATAACGTTTCCATAACCTTAAATTATAAATACCACATGCAGATTGTTAGTTCATACAGTTGGCATGGTGGCATGTAAGTCATTGGGCTTCATGCTGGAAGTATAGGAGCAGGTTAGATAAACATCTATCAGGAATGGTGTCAGTATTCACAATTCTCTTTCACAGCAAATCCTTTCCATTCCTATTTTCTTGATGGTTTGCTATAAATCAACTACTTGGCATGTCTATTGAACAATTACCTTTCCTATGTCTCAGCTGGAGGTTGCATGAGATTGCTTCCATTCTCTGCACTGTTGACAAAGATTCTAAGATCAACAATAATTGTACAGTAAACTACAAACTAGTACTAAATTTAAAGTATTTGTTTACAGACTGTTGCAATGCCAGTAGCAACCAAGGTCTCACAGTGGTTGATGTGTGATTCTTTTCAGCCATCCATCACACACACGTAAACAACCAAGAGCATTCACACTGTGGAAAGACACCACAAATGTACAGAGGTAAGCAGTAAAGATTCTGCAGCAGACCCTGCTCATGTCAGCTGCACACAGAACATAACTCATTATTCTTATCAAAACTTGCTTTTATATTGCCTCAGAGACTGACATATGTCCTACAGTTGCCAAAGGTAAAAACTAGCTAAAAAATCCTTCTTCACTTTCATTAATTCCGTTGGGTGGAAATAATGCACAATGAGTTGTGTATTGAATTGTACTATGCCCAAAAATCTTAACAGGGGTGAAGTACCCATCAGAAAGGATGCACAACAAGATCCCATATGATGTGTCCTGTCCTTGATCTGAGATTTCAAAATTTGTACATTTTGTGTAGTACCTGGATAATGATTTCGGTGTCTGAATATGAAAGCTTAGTAACTGCATTCGGTTGAGTCAGAGCTATAGCACTGCCTTTCACATGAGCACACTATCATTTATGTACCTCTATATTCTATGTCTATGTATATATACACACAAACATATGGACCCCTCCCCAAATATGTGGCTAACATATTTTGACTGAAATAAGACAGATGTACAGGAGGAAAATTCTGAAGTTCAAATACATTTTTGAATTTTAAAAGTCATCATACAATGCTAATTCTAAATTTTTTTTTTCTATCTTGATTTTGGAAACAATACTGAATCGATTAGTATTTGGGCTGGAAAGTGAATAAACAGTTTCATTAAGGAGACATGTTAGCTCCAACAATGTTTATTGGGGCAAGCCTGCACTCTGGCTGCATATGGTGTACCTTTAAATAGGGCTGTTAAAATACCAAATAAAATGTCAAAGTCCGTCAGGTCTGGAGCTTTCATAAATTGTTTAGACTGGGGATAATTTGGGTTTTGTACATCATGCCTTGCAGATCGCGCAGCGCAGAGATAGGAAAGGAAAGGGGGCCAGGGAGGAGAACACGGGGCGGTCAGCCTGGAGGAAAGGCACCTCCCGGGTCATTGCTCTCCTCACCAGCCACCTTCCTCTTCCCCCGAGTCTGCACGCCCGCTGTTTGCCTCCCCTCTCTCTGGGTGGTATCCTGAGGCTACGCATGTGACTAAACAATATTAAAAAAATATTTTAAAAACTCACTTAAAAGGCAG
The DNA here is from genome assembly GCF_000687285.1 of Phaethon lepturus. Classification (NCBI taxonomy): domain Eukaryota; kingdom Metazoa; phylum Chordata; class Aves; order Phaethontiformes; family Phaethontidae; genus Phaethon; species Phaethon lepturus. The sequence goes on from NW_010529942.1 coordinate 127,821, forward strand.
TGCCACAGCCACTTGCCAGAGGTGTGCCTGCTACGAGTAACTTCACCTGGGGCTGTAGCACCCTGTGCTGTGAGCACCCTCCACCGCTTCAGCGTGTGGACAG
>NW_010529942.1:128253-128460 GCF_000687285.1 Phaethon lepturus
CAAACCCGTGAGGGAGGGCTGGCAGCGGGACAGCCCATGTACAATAACATCAGTCTTCCGTCCTGGCCAGCTGAAAGGCCTTCTGGACATGGCTTTGCTTATGCTTTTTCTCTGCACGGGCTTCTCCAATGGAAACACATTCCTGTCATGCCTCGCTGCCATTCCCTGTTTAGATTTCTCATTACAAACAGCGTTACATCGGCCGGG
>NW_010529943.1:0-42427 GCF_000687285.1 Phaethon lepturus
AAAATAAAAATAAAAATAAAAATAAAAATTAAAATAAAATAATACAACTTGACCATAAGAAACTGCATTCTCAGCATGAATAATACAGATCTTTTACCTACACTTATGCCTGCCTTCCACCTTACTTATTGTTAATAAAACAGCATGGCAGCAAAGCTCAAGCATGCCAGCCAGTGAGTGAGAAACAGATTTTCAGTCTCTTTCTCAAGATAGATGGTTAATTTTTAATGTGGGTATTTGACTTATGCACCCAGATTTAGAAAGATTCTCCTTAGTCTTTAATTTCTTTAAAAGGGTGGTACTGCAAGACTTGGTATGGCTTTGTCAGCTGTTGTCCTCAATGAAAGCCAAGGCTGATGCAAACCATGAAATGGGCAGTCTTCTGTCATTGTGGCAGCATCTTAAACTATTTTTCAGTAACAGCTGTTCACAAATTCTCTACACAAATGCATATAAACAACCGTACCAAACAGTTCTACTCGAGCAGGTCTGTACGACAAAAAGACATAGCCCACTCTCTGGGATATGCCATCCCGTACCTCACTCCTCTTTGCTCATAATGTACGCTGACTCTGTCTCAAAAGTAATCTGATCCGATAACACAGCTAGGATCTACTCTGATGATAAGTTTTCCTTGCGTGCTTGGGTTCAAAATCCAAGCCTGAAATTACATTTTACACCTCTAAAAAGATTCTCTGAAGTTCCTTTAATTCCATACCACAGTAAAACACGAAGAAAATGCAATTAGTTAATATTTTTACTACTTTATTATCTTGAATATTATAATGAATAAGATGGAGAATAAAACTACAATCAGCTTCAGTGATACCTTATGAGTTACCTTTTTATTTAATTTCCTCAACAGAAGGTATATAATTTTATTTTTCACTGGAACTGCTAGTAATTTTTTATAAATGTCTAATATTGACTTTTTGATAAATAATACATCAATTATCACAGAAAATTGAACAAAAAATCAATATTGCAGAATTAGACAGAGGTGAGGGAACAGTCTTTACTCCTTTCTGTTAAGGGGATGTGCAGAAGTTGTTGGATCTTCTAATCAAGTTCTATGACCTACAGTCAACCAGTTTTTGGATACTGACTAAATGACTGCTCTGAAGTATATTTCTATACCAACTTATTTCAGTTTTCTTCTCCATTGGTTACTCCTCTGCAGTTCTCTAAGTCTTTTAAAAGAAAAAACATAGTTAAGCTTTTCTTTTTTCTTCTGTTGTACAGATCTGGCCCTTGCAGGACCTCATTGCTTGCCAAAGAGACTGTACAGATGGAGAATCAGAAAAGAGCTCTCGGGTCGTATTGCTTACGCCCAATGTTCAGCCTCAGCATAAAACTCATTATTCATTGTTTGGTAGACCCAGAGGTTTATCCATTCCATCAATAAATATTTCCATAATCTAATAGATCTCACAGTAAGGTGCATGCTGTAATATTTTAACACATTTTTGTTTCCTTGATTTCCTCCCATCACTCCTAATTATACCCCCTATGAATCTTTTGCTAAATCTCTTTAATTGCACAACTGTATATTTTCTTTCAACTCAGTCAAATGATATGTACCTAATTCAGCTCATCAGGTTTTACATTTTCTTCAACATGGAAGAAACTACTCATCCTTCCTTCCGCAAGAACTAAAAAATCCTCCTGCATACCCCCAAAGGTTGTTTCTGGATTAGATGTGTTCACAATACAGGATTGACATTAACAGGGCAGGAGGATGTGGCATTTGCTACAAAGCATTAAAAATATTGTTGCCTCATATTTAATACCTGCAGTTACATATTATTTAACTTTCTGAAAAAGTTTAAGAATGAAATTTCTTTATATGCCACTTCAGAAATAACTGGATTTGCTACTTATCAAAATAATAAACATTTACATGTCTACTCATCTGGAATTTTGAACCCGTCTTTGTAGGTGGGGATCCTAAGGCACAGAGACACAATGGAACTCACCAGAGGTTAAAGAAGTCATTACTGCTGGGAACAGAAACAACATTGCTCCTATTTCACTGAAAATATAGCATTTCACTGTCCTAATCTTCATTCACAAAGACACATCCTGTTTTGTCGTTAAAAAACTTATTATTATTTCCAGATAGTAATAAGGATAAGCTCTTGTATCAGGCATTTGTGGGGCATGAATTTTGAAACATGTATACTTTTATATTTAACTCCTGAAACTTTGGGATCTCTGAACATTTTTGTCAATGTCTACTGGTCACCTATATGTCCTGGTATAAAAAAACCTGCAAACCCAATAACAACTTCAACATGAATGTCTTCATTTAATTATTCCTCAAAGAAAATTTTGCACCATTATTTGAACAATAGTCATTATAAACCTTGAAAGTCTGTGTATCAATACCTAGGTCTTTAATAATAAGATAATACAAATAAGAAGCATGACTTTTTCTTTGTAAAGCTAAATACACTTCATTGTTATTTCAGTTCTGAAATGTATTCATTTATAGTTAATTCTCTTACTGCCATTATTAAAAACACCTTGAAAATACAGACTTTTCTAAAAAACGGAGTGGAGGTTAATTATTTAAAGGTTCCTTTTCATAGCTTCAGAAAAAGAAAATAAACAAATTCATTATTATTAATTGACAATATTTTACCAGTGTGTAGGGGCCCCAGCGAACTAAACATTGTGCAAGCCACAAACCACAGAATTAAATCTTGACTCTGGCAAAATGAGTACAATAATTCTATCAAGTTCACTGAAAATTTCATCCCTGGCTAGAGACAGTCCCTATTCTGAAGTGTATGCAATATTTAGTCCCCGGTTTTGTACCCACATGATATGCATAACTTTTCTCAGGTGATTAGTAAAGCTCCTTTTTTATTCATCCCCAGCACCAGAACAAATTACAAAGATAAAAGCATTGCAGGGACTGAAGTGAAGTTGGATTAGTTGTCTGTGATGCCTTTATCATCTGTGATAACTTTACTCAAGGTTACACAGGTTTTTAAGAACTAGATTGGGGGTTAATTTAATAGATGATGTAACCAGTGGGTGTAATAAACAAATCTCAGGAAAAAGGGAAAGAAGTCTCGCAGTAATGCAAATGGATATCTGAGGGACATATTGGTGCTTTATTTATTTGTGAATGTTTTATGTTGGAAATAAACTGCAAGTAGATCAGACCACAATGAGCTCATAGCATGGCACTCTTTCTTCAGGATGTGTCTCGCCAGCTTCTTTTCCTAACTTGCTCTTGTGTTGTGAATGCTGCAGGGACCTCTTACTTCTCTGTGCTCTTCTCACCAAGATCACCTTTTCATCTTAACTCTTAAAAGTTCTACAGAAGTGAGTTTTATTTCTAAAGTTCAAAAGGCTTGTACTTTCTTGAATGTGAAGCCTGAATAGGGACGGTGGATTTCCTGGGTGAGGCGTTCCTCAGCACAAGAGTTTTTTCTACGTACAGTTGCAGGGCAGACACTAGACATACTGAAGTGCCAGGATGAATCCATGTGCTTTCATTGCCTGACAGCATTGGCATCATGGCAGATCACACAGCTTCATCCTGTCTGGAAAGATTTTGTTTCTGCAGTTGACTTAAGAATTGAATCAATTTAAGTTGGAAATAAGAGTTTCAATATTTATTTTCTAGTACCCAGTTTCTGTTTATTCCATTTATTCTAGTGAGACTCTCAGCTTATACTTATGACTGAATGGAGTATATTCTGGAAATCAAAAGTCCTAGTTAGCCTCTATTTCAGGAAGGGTTTTCAACTTTTTTTTTTATTTAATTGTATAAATTTTCCCTGCTGATACAAATTTCTGACTTACAAGAATTAGCATGAATAATGAGTAACTTAGAAATAAAAGCCACAACAACAGCAACATGTTGAAGCACATTTGTCTTCAAAGCTTGGGGGTCGATCACTGCTGAAGTTCTATGAGGATTTTCAAGAAATCTCTAGAGGGGCTTACAAGAAGCTGAGGCTTGTGTTGGCCGTCTGGATGGAGGTCCTTACACACTGAGCACATTTCACCATTACTCCTACTGTCAGGAAAAAAATACCTAGATCACTTGTTACTCTAGAAAGATGAAAATGCACCCACCTGGTGCAAACCCATTACAGTTAAATACAGACTAATGGCATCAACTTTTATTTCCCCTCCACCTCTCCATTTTCCATCATGAAAGCAAACAAATAACGGAAAACCATGTATGTGGCATCTAATTTATCCTTGTCCTTGTAATTTATTAGTACTGTCCATTTATTTTTTAATGCCTCTGCAGCAATGATGGTGATTTTCATTTCTCTCATTTGACTATTAAAATAAATCTTCAACAAAACCTGAGGAATGGGGAATAGCTTAAGAGATGCTATTGTTCAAAGTTAGTCTTTTCTACTTAGTCCAGTGTTGTATCATTCATCTATGCTTTGAAATCTGAAATTAGGGAAGGTAGGGCTGGAAAAAGAATAACAGACCAGTGACAAGACCACTCTAAATCTCCATTCTTAAGAGATAAGGGGGAAAAAACACACCTAAAAACATATTATTTCATATATTTCCTTTTCTGGTTATAACAATAGCACAGAAAACTGGCACTTAAAGCTGGATTGATCGCTGGGTAGATGACATATAGCCTTTATGAGTGGGGGAAAGAAACTGATAAATGTTTTTTTTTCCCCTTCACAACCTTTTTCTAAAGCTGCAGAAAATGTGTCATGCATAAAAAGTATGCAATTTTCATGTAATTAGAGGAACAGGAGATGAAAATGAGTTCCATCAGAGCAATCAAGGATGGTAATGTGGCATGGATTTGTCAGTGCCTATTTGTCATGAAAGCAAAGCCCAACAAGTGTTCTATATTTTATTTCATTATTATCATTATTATACCTTAAAAAAAAACACTTTTAAAACATCAACAAAATAAAATTTTATAATTGTGGCATAAAACCAACAACCAACAACACACTGAATAAACTACAATAATCTCAATTTTTTATAAATCCTGTTTGCTTTGGGTTTATGTTAGAGACTAGGTTAGCTTTGTTCCTTCAAAGAGAGTAAAAAGTGTGATTTATTCTTATGTTATTGTAGTTTTGCTTCAGTTAGCTGTTTCCATTCTGCAAATTCATATAGCAGCCTCTGCTCTGTTAAAGTCTCCCCCATTCACCCCACTAAGTAACAACTGAGGCATCCAAATTAGGAGTACAATCATCCTAAATTGCCCTATAATCTGTCAGAAAAAGAAGTGCGTCCCACTATTCCTAAGAAACGTGTTAATTCCTGACTTCTCTCCACCTGCCTATAGAGGAAGGTCACGTGAGTAGTCCCCTAAATTTGTGTGACTCGGATAAGGACCAAAAGCTAGCCAGGGTGAATCTGAGCCTTGTACAGAAATCTCAGCAATGTCACTCTCCACTGCTCCTGTTACACCTTCCCTTCTCCCCGTGAACCTCAGGTAGCACATAAAAATATAGCTCCTTTGCATGGTTGTAGCCTTGTCTCTGTGTTTTATCAACAGCAATTAAATGATCAAAGGGATGAAAATATTAACTCATGTTGTCTGTTTTCTCGACACTTCCATGGAGAGTATAAATTCACTAGAACTGTGGCTGTATGTTTGTATAGTGCCTGGGGACAACACTTATAATAAAATAATAAAAGTAAGAGTGCTGTAAATCAGTGTTGGTAATAATAATTCAGGATGATAAGATCTGCCTTGCAGGGTCAGATCGAAGGTCTGTCTAGCCTAATACTCTGTTGATGACAGTGTTCAAAGCAAATACTTAAGGAAAAAAAATAGCAACCGGGTAAATATGCAATAGTTGTTTCCCTGGTTTATTCTCTCAGCTTCTGGAACATCTGTGGTTTAGAGGCTGATGACTCAAACAATGATATACATGGTTAATATGGTTCAATTTATTTTTGGAAGGAAGCACTAAGCATTTACAACAGTTAGTGACAACTTTAAAAATTGCTGCTCAGGAAATATCCCTTCATTTATTTCCTATAAATATTTTATTTTATTATAATCTAGTTATGCACCAAAAAATATAGGCATTATACACAGATGGACACGCTCCCCAATTTGTTACAGGCTGCTCTGATTAGAAATGCAGAATCCTTAGTTAAAGGTTGCTGATGGTTAATATATTCCCTGTTTTCTCCCTTTGGGCTGAAGGTGGGAGACAGTTGCTCTCAAGTTGCATATGGCTTTCTCGAGCCATCCATGATAGGTCTCTTCTCAGTCTTTCAAGCTGGCATATGCACAGATTTCCTGTTAATGCAATAGGAATAACAAAAACAAGAACCTGAGAAGACAGAGGGTAGAAAACTGTTATAAATGGTTAGTTGAGTATAATGAATGACGGATTTCTCCTGATGGTACTTGCTGAGAGAGTGCAGCTGAGCTGGCAGCAGGGAAGGAATTTCTGAGGTCCCCCCAGATGAGCTGAATGGTGATTGTGTGTCTTCGTGGATGGTACCACTGTCAAAGAGCAGACTATACACCACTGAACCCCGCAGCCCTCTGACCTAAAAATCCCTGCTGCATTCAGTGTACCTGCTGTACATCGGTACTGGAGGAGATGGTATTTTTCCACTGCTGTTTCCATTTTTTAAAAAAAACCACAAGACATAAACCTAAAACACTTATTCAAGGAAAAAGAATCTTTTTCTTTTCTGGGAAAGGAGTTTGGCAGGCACTTCCTAAGGCAAAGACTTTGGGAACTACAAAAGCTCGTATCTGCTGTCTTATGTCCATAGGAATAACCAAGAGATTCAACAATTATTTGTTTCTCAAAAAAGCAAAACAAAGCCCTGAAACAGAGCAATCCCACACTGAGGGATCAGTTTTGGTTGGAAAATATGGGACTATTTTGGGGGCTGAAAGTAAGTTGAAGAAGATAAGTAAAAATTCCTGGAGGAACGTGACCAAGAGAGTAGGTATTTGTCGTTGTTGTTTGTTTGGGTTGCTATTGGGTGGGCTTTTTTGGACATACACACACACAGAGAGTCATTCATGAGAGGAACTAGCATGTGATGTCTGCCATTACTTTAAAGCATGCCCTTTTGCCATACCTGGCCAGCTCCAGTGGCATGTGAGGAGCCACGGCCTCACTTACTGTTCCATTTGAAGCATCTAGGACTGGCAGTGCCTGACAGACCCAAAGCTCAAGCTCCTTGCTCAGACTGATCCTTGACTAGTGATGAAATTGAGATGAAAGTTCTTCTAAAATTTTCAATGTGCCAAGAACCATCATGATCTATTCCTGAAGAGGGGAAAATTAATTTCTCCCCTGGGATCCCACTCAGGTGCCGCTCCCATCTCTGCCGGTGGACGCTGGGTCCATGCACTGCATTGGCTCATTGCAGGGCCTCTGGGGCAGAAGTGAATTTCATACCTCCTTAGCTTTCAGTCAATCTGCATTTTGCATAAATATACACATGACTTCAAATGGTCTCCGTAAAATAAAATTACTGACATTTATCACTAATTAGCTAATAATATCATTATCTAGACTAGTTAAAAAATAATCACGAGAAGGAAAAAATATCTGGGGAAGAATTATTCAATTTTGTAAACATTTTTTTTTTAATTGAGTAATTATTCTTCTAAAGCCAAGATTTGCTGGGAGAAAAAAAAAAAACCCTTCAAGCATTTTTTCCATTACTTCAGCTCTGTGTAAAGTTGGGATAAAATATTAACTATACCATGACAGAACAAATGTTTTACAGTTAAAATGAACAAAGTGATTTTATTTATTTTTTTTAAATCTTTTTTCTAAGAAAACAAAATTATGCAGGCCTACTTAACCCCTACAGTAAAGTAGGAGCCATGAGGAGTTCTCACTTCTTGGTACAAAACAGAGTCCTATACTAGAGGAAGTCAAAGAAAATCTAATAAAGGAAATGAGGTCAGTCACTGCCTTGATTTTCCAGACACATGGTTCAGAAGGTCAAACCCATTTGGTAATTGGGGTGTCAAAAATGGAAGACTCAGATAAACATAAAACGGTGAACATCACCACAGAGCATCTGGTGGACACCAGGAGCGGGCACAGAACAAGGAAATGTGGAGAAGTAAGTTTCTATCCAACCCAAAGAGGTGGCAATTGCTTTTTTTGGTAGGTTTCCAGTTCCCTGCAGTCCAAACTCATCTGTGAAAACTTGTGAGCTCTTTGAGTCCATTGGGGCCAGATATGGTGGTTTGGGAACTTGTTTTTTTTTCTCCCATGGGCACACACCCCTTCTGTTTTCATGTGAATTATTAGAAAAAGGACAGTTCACTTGGTCAACGTGTTTTTCCATAATTTCTTACCAACAGTAATGTTCATAGTTTTCCAGGCAAAAATAAAAAACAAACAAACAAACAAAAATTCCCTGGACATTTCAGATTTGCTGGGACAAAATGCAGTAATTCCTATATATAATATTCCTGGAATGTCTCAGAAGTGTGTGCCAGGCAGCTACAGTGTACATGTTTTGTGGGATTTCTGGAGTTTGGCATATAAATTGAAGGTACTACCTGTGTTTAAAAGCATCTGATGTGCTGTGATTCTGAGACACCTGCAAGTTTTAGGTAAATATAGAATATAGCTATCTAGAATATAGCTTCAGATGGAGGAGAGAACAAGCACCTATACCACCTGTGACTGATGGGGTGGCTTTCTCTGCAAACCTAGGGTTTTCCTCTCTGCAGAGGTGCCAGGACATTAGAAGCGAGGGGGAAATGAAGAAGAGATAATTCTTTGCTAAATAGAGCAAGTTCCCCCTAGTGAAACACAGTACTGCTGCTTCTGGTGTCCAGGGAAATCTGAACCCAGATATTTTTTCTCATGGGGCATGGGGACGAAAAGGCTCTACAGTTTACAGCCTCCAAAGGAGAGATATAAAAGCGACGGGACAGAAATACTAGGAAGGACCAAGTGAGCTTCAGGACTAGATCCTGACCCCCAAACAGTAAGAGAGGTAGAAATTATTTTTACCGTTACCTGAACTGTTTTCTGTATGTCTCCGATTCCCCGTAGAGTCACTCAGTTTTCTGGTCACCACATCAGACATTTAGAAGGAAGAAAGTGTCCTTTTTAAGGCAGATCTGTCTCTGTCATGTTATGCAGCTCCTACTGATGCCAGGGGAAGTTGAGTATGAATCAAGCAAAGGCACGTTATAGTCATAAAATTTCCAGAGTCCTCACTTGCTTTTAACATGCCAATATTCTGCTTGGTATATGGCTTTGGCATCTTATACGTTCTTGTCAAGGGAGATGGGGGAATAACAGAATGTGGACACAGCACTGAACACAAAGGTGGCACAATCTTATTTTCTTCCCTGGCATGATAATGATGATATTATTATTGTTACTATTATTATCATCATCATCATCATCATCATCATCATCATCATCAATCTTTTCTGGTCATAGCTGTTGTTCAGCCCCCTTGCCCCCCCTTTCCCCTTCCCGCCCTCCTTCTGGTTCCCAGAGATGAGCAACTTTGCCATCCTTATTGAGTAAATAAATAAATAAATTTCTGTGAGACAGCTTGGAAGAATGTTTGATAATCTGAACCATTACGGAGGTGAAATTTCATTACACAGATGGTGACATCCCAATGTCTGTCATCAAAACACAGCAGGTAGAAACGATCAGCTAGGCCCATTCCCCACTATAAAATTACACTTACATTAATGTCACTCTAGATTTCATTATGCGGAAAATGATATTGCACAGGTCTCTGGCATGAGGGAGAAAGGGAGAGGAGAAAAAAAAAAGGCGAGATGAGAATCTAGGTAATCTAGGTGAGGGAGTGGGGGGAGGACGGGTGGGTATGGCGTAGAAGCAGAACGTGGGCTCGGAACAATCAGCTCTGCCAACAAAATAAATAGAAAACCACATCAAAACCTTGCAGTCTTTGCTGTGGTGTCATGTCACCTCCTGATCACCTCCAACCCCAGCTCCCACTTCAGGTTCTGATGGAGTGCTTAGAAGCCCTCCGGTGGGAATGAGTGAGCTTCACAATTAATTTTTATTAATGAGGCCTGACAGTCTTAGTTTAGTGAAGAAGGTACTACACCATTTCAGGAAGCGTCTTCGCTATGCTGAATGCACAGGCGGAGATAAGCCCTCATACACACATGAACACATACGTGTGATTTCACATGCGTGGTGAGCAACATCTTCATGTGCGTGAGGATCTTGAGCAATTACTAATAGCAATTGCTAGAGGCAACATAGGAGATATGAATGAGTCTTGTGGTGTCATTGTTGCCATGGCCAAATCGATGGTCAATTCCTTCTATGTATCTGAGCGTACTGTCCATTAGAGAGATGCATTAGTAATAACAATAATCATTAGGTATCAAACAGTTTGGCACTTGCCAGTCAAACTAGGGGCAACATCCCCTATGTTTTTTTTCTTTTATTTTATTTTTTCTTTTCTCTTTTTTCTTTCCCTTTTCTTTTTTTTTTTTTCCAGGTCTCTTTTCTTTTCTTTATTTTTTAGTTTTTTCTTTTGTCTTTTCTTTTTTTTTCTTTCTTTTATCTTTTCTTCTCTTCCTCTTCCTTTTCATCTTAGGTACAGGGATGATCAGATTTTCAGTTAATATGAGACTGACATTCAAAAAATACCCATGCAGAATTATCAAGCTCAAAGCCTTTTTATTTCCCAGATTTACAGTTTGGGGTAAAAATGCCAGTCATCTTCATCTGTCTGTCTCTCTTTACAACTCTGTCTACCACAAATTTTTGTAAACATTTTTTTGGAGGGTGGGTGTGGAATAAGAAACCTGCTTTTCAACAAAAAAGCCAAAAGCTTTAGAGGTGTTAGTCTTCTCTGAAAGTATTATCCTGCTACAAGTTTGACATTTCTTGTTTAAAAAAAAAAATCCCCAAAAGATAATGCTGTTCTTTTTCAGGCTAAATTGACCACAGTCAGAATATTTCTGTCTGAAACATTTCTGTTAACACTTGCCTGTGCTTGCCTTAGCTCTCATGAAGGCTCTCGAATATTGTAATTCAGCTAACTCAACTGCAATCCACCAATAGAGTCCAAACATCATGGCTTGATTAAATGTCTTGTGATGCAATCTACACTCTGGTTGCACCACTGCAATTATCACAGGAAAAATTTTACTGGGATGCATGCTAGAGGACATCATTCAGCAAGGACACATCTGAAATAGAGCAATGAGCTAGCACAGCAGCTCTTAGGAATATGGGTTAGTGCTAAGGAAAACACACAAAATATCTGATGAGGTTTCACACGTGAAAACAAAATAGTGTTGGATGCCAGGAATGGTTCATTTTGATTTAAAAATGTCATCAGGAAATATTTTTTTTTTTTCTGAGTTTAATGTTTTTACAGAATCCATCACTTTTTCTTTCTACTTTTTGCTCTAATCTGGAATAAGAACAACAAAAGAAGCTCACAGGGCAGGAAATTCATATTTAGTGTGTTCACCTGTCTTTCAGCAATCCCACATTTTTTCACTTAGAATCCACGTTAATTTTTAAATCTTTTTTCACTTAGAATCCACGTTAATTTTTAAATCTCTCTACCCTATATGATAAGTGATGAGACATGACAGAATTTCCTTGTCTTATCAATGAGCTGTATGATGCTTCAAGCTTATATTTCCAAACACATTAACATTCATACTGTAGTAGGAAAGTTACTATTCACATTACCCCGGGCTCGCATTGTACTTAGCAGAGAGCAAGTAGTACTCTGAGAGAATAATTTCATACTAAAATAAATATTATCTGGCTTTAGAAGTTCAAATTGAAGGTCTCTACATGTTAGCTAGAGCAGGCTGCTTTTATAATCAGTAGGAACCTGATCAATATTGTTAATAGAGTTTAGGGCATGATACATATAAAGAAATCTAGGTGTCTACTTTAGGATGACCTGAACCTCATTTGAAATTTACTGCACTTACCTATGGATTATATAAGAACTACTTCTGACCTCAAATCACAAAGTTAATGTCTATAAAAATTTGTCTCCACATTAGACTAGGGATTCATAGCAATATCCTAAAATATATTAAAAAAAAAGAGGGGGGAGGATTCTGAAAGTGTTCATCTCCAACAAATACTGAGAAATCGGAGACTAATTTAAATGAGACAATAAACCTCTAAATATCTAAAATTAGATGAGGTTACTCTCACCAAAAACCTGAGGAATTTTGATTCTGGGGTTCAAAATGCTTTGATCTGATAAAAAACTTTATGTATACATATATACACACAGACACCTGCACACAGTAACGTATATGCATGCAAGCATTCTGACTAGAAGAATGGCTTTAATAAGTAGTCATCTGTCAAGAGTTCTTCTAATGAAAATTTACGTCCAGTTTTGTAAAGTGAAAGGTATGAATATTTTAGACAAACATTTGAAGACTAATTCAAACAGAGTAAGAACCCTTATGTTTTAACCATCACCATGTTACATCCTTTATTAAGCAACAGTACCCAGGGTACAAATAACGGACCTCCTTTGCATTTCATTTAACAAATATATTGATTGAAGTCCCTTTTCAAACCTCAGCAGACAGGATGCTTTAGGGGTAATTTTTTCAAAGGAAGTTTGCATGGGGATTTAACCAGCCAACTTCCCTTGATGTTAACAGGAACTATGTGACTAAACCGTTATGCTGCTTTGAAAAGACACCCCTAAACACCTCATGTTGAATTGCTGGAAGTCTTTGAACTCAGCAGGATCATTGCTTGAATAAGAAGTGGTGGTTCAGATCCAACATATGAATCAGTTGTAATAAACAGTGTTATAAATGGGACAAAGAGTGCGTTTCTCTAAGGAGAAAGGGAAGGTTTGGATAGCATAGAACCAGTAGATTTGGCATTAAATCTTTTCCTCCTCCTAATTCTATCTTGAAGAACACTACTGAGAACATCATAGAGGAAGTGGTTTCATTAAAATAATTTTCTTCAGTCAGTTACTAGTAAGGTGGTCCCTAATGGATTTTACTGTTGTACATTTTAAAGCAGACCTTAGCTTGTTCTAAGTCGTCATTTATAGATAGCAAGATGATGACCAAACTGAAACTAAGGGTAAAGACCTACAACAAGAAGATTCCATCTGGAGACTGGTCTGACCTAAGACATTATTAATTTAAGGTTACTCAGCATTTGACTCAAGCAGTTCATTGTTTAACTATATCATAATTTTCCTCCTGACTTATTTATCATCCTAGACAGGAACTAATGCATGATTAGGTTGAGTCAAGAGGGAAGCACTTCCTATTCTTCTTTGACTTCATATGCTGAGCTCTGTGTCCCCTCCATCTCCTATGGAGAAGAAATAGAAGTCTCATAGATGTCTTTTATAGATCATGCTGAGTGGGAACGCACAGCAAAGGTCAAAGTCAGCCCAAATTATTTCAGACCATAATGTCACTCCCTGAATAAGCCTTTCTTTGTACGTTGTAAAATCTTTAAAGGAAAGTACTTTGAACTGTTCAATTGGAGAATTCTGATTTGACTTAGTTTATGCTCCTGGTATAAAAGAAACATTATATTATTTCAGGAGGAAAATAAAAGGGAAATACAAAACATTTTTACAAAACATATAAATTAAAATTAAAAATATATAACATGACTATAGGAAATGTTAGTCTGACAGCATTAGTTTGATAGAAATATTATGCCCAGGAATACATTGCTATTAGATGTGATTAAGGTAATCTTCCTAAAATTAGAGGAATAGACAGAGATGTACCATTGTTATCTCCTGCAGCTGCCTGCCTACCAGATTTGTGACATTTTGAGGGTATCTTTTCAAAGCAGCATACAGAGTTTTAGCTGCATGACTCTCAGAAACATCAACAGAAGCCGATCGATTAAATCCCGCACATTCCCTTGCTTTGAAAAATTTTCCCTTAAGCATCCTGTCTGTTGGGCTTTTGGAAAGGACTTCACTGTTGACATGTAGAGAAAATATTCAATCTATATTAAAATTGAAATTAAATTAAATTAAAATAGAATAAGACTAAAATAGAATAAGACTAAAATAGAATAAGACTAAAATAGAATAAGACTAAAATAAAATAAAATAAAATAAAATAAATAAAATCAGCATTTCCACTTGTTCACTCCTCTTGATTTCTGCTCTGGTACTGTGAATGCATTCCAAGCTTTGTTACATCCATCAGGGATGGTACAGATGGACATTTTGCCTGTCCAACCTAACTCAACCGCTTGAAGATTCATCAGAGAGAATCTGTTGGCAATTGCAAATGGATCCAGTCCAGAGCCAGCAGATTTTGTCTCTCTAGAGGGAAGCAGGACTGTAAAGGGCAGACTAGACTGGCAAAAATATTTACTTTTATATTTCATCACTTCAAATTTATAATGGGACAAAATGCCTTTAAAACTTCACCTTTTTAATAGGATACTAACAGAGATTTTCAGTGCAATTCATTTGCTGGCAAGTCAAATGTTTGGGAGTGGGAAGCATTTTAAGCCAAAAAAAAAGGAAAGAAGAAAAGAAAAAGCAATCAGCAGGGTGACATATACTTTATTAGTCCTCTTCAAAATCACTTCCTCCCCTTTCTCCCTTTTATATTTCTTGTCTTTCTATGTGCTCTCCTTGTTACATTACATCCCTCATTTTAGGCATTTTAATCCCTCCAAAGGGATGCATCCCACTGGCACAGACAGTTGTAAGACACAATTCTCAGCTATACCATGGCTCTTTTATGGTGCTGCGGCAGCGAAAAGCGGCCTTATAGCCCATGGAACTGGCCACTGTGGAATATCCTCCCTGCTATGCGCAAAACGGGGTTTCAGAAAGCGTGTAAAATCAGCACATTGACTATATAATGGCCTCTGTCACATCTCCCGGTGTAAAAGACCTCGTGCCTAGGGTAAGCATGGGGAATGAAGAAAGGGGAGCTTGCTCGGAGTCTTATCATGGCTTCGAGAGAGAAAATCCACAAAATTCAGGTTGTGATAAAAATCAGGCTGCTCAAAAACCCTAAAGAGTACTTTTTTGCTCCCAAGTGAGCCATGGTGTAATGAGGAGAATCAGTCATTCATTACCCCTTGTACAAATGTAGGAAAGTCCCGAGAGGTTTTTCTGGGGTAAATACGAATATGTGGAATTTACTTACTTCACACCTGAGGACTGTCAAATGTTAAATATTCTCCTGCCTTCTCATATTCAGCAGCTGGGGGGAGTTTACCTATTTTTGTACTTACAGGTGAAAGTCTTGTTTGCAGCATAGTCAAAAAGACTTTTTAATGTTTTCCATATTTTTGTAATTGAAGCTTTAGATGGTCACCACAGTCTCTTTCTAGATCCAATAGGGATGTATAACTTGCCTTCTCCTCTTCTTCTGGTCCCTGTTTGGTCAGTTGTTAACACTGGAGTTGGTCAGAATACTTTTCTTACCAGGTTTCATGTGTTTCACGTGTTTGCTTCATCTCATCTGTGCTTCATCTACCATTGGTACTGTTGCTACTCATACGAAATGAGCTCTAAGTTCCCTTCTTGCTCGCCCCAGGGAGTGTAGTCTGCAACCCTTTGTAGACATGCAGCTGATGAAGCCATGCAGAAAGTGCACAATCAGGATAAGCTTTCTGTTGGTTCTGCTCTCCACTGATGACCTCATTGAAACAGTGAGTGATCCTGCAGCTATGCCACTCCATTTGGGCATACTAAATAATCCTGATTTAAATGTTCACAGCCACGTAAAGTACACCATTAAGTGCTCAATAGCAAACACACTTCGCTGCATATTGTCCGTAGATGTTGTGTCAAAAAAAAACCACTCTGAAAACGTAACTAACTACAACACAATTTCTCAGGTATTGCTCTGTGACAAAGGTGTGGGGTGGACCTTTACTACATTAATGGCTGCTGGGATTCCAAGTGGATTTCTTCACCATGAAAGGGAGAGGAACTTCAGGCTTACCTGACTTGGTGCTGAGCACTGGCCGCAAGATGTTGCATGTTCTCAAGCCCCATCAACTTCAATTGAGTTGAAAACCTCTATTTCCCATTATACTCTTCCTCTTATTAAAGGCTGCTATTAGCTCCAATGAGTTTTGGGTCAGTACTCCCTAACCACAGAAACCGAAAGGGAGAGGGGTTAAAATGGCGTTAGGTACCTTTGTGCCTCCTACATTCTCAGCCCTGACCAGCCCCTGAAGGAAGGTAAGGCAGCCTCAGGGTGGCTAGAATTTATATTCTGCACACAATATTGCACACCTTTTAAATGCTGCTTTGTAAAAGTGGATGTTTTTTATCCTTTTACATTTCTTTTCTTTTTTTTTTTTTTTTTTTTTTTTTTTTGGGTTTTTGTATTCTGGAGATTAGAAAGGAAACAATATAAACCATTTCCAGCTCCTAAGAATTTACCAATATACTCTCCTAATTCTCCCACACCCTCCAAGAGTACCTTCAGTAAGCTATTTTCAGCTCTGTTTACTTTAGCACACTATTTAAATTAAACTGAAAAAATGATATTGCAAACATTAGTTGATTCTACAGTGGATACCTAGCACATTATTTAATTAGAAGCTGTGGTTCCTTTAGAAAAAAGTTCCTGTGCAAATGTAAGTTTTAACTGTGAAATGTTACATATATATAAAAATATATCTATGTATGTATATATGTATGTATGTCACTACTGTTAATATTGTTTTTATTATTTCTCTATTTATTGTCTGTGGTTATTTGTTCTTTTGGGTTTGCTTTTTCCTACACTTTCCTCCAGAAAATAAGTTGTATCACTTACTGTTAGAAAACATAACAGCTTTGAAATCTATTTCTTCTCTTTTTAATCCTACTTTAATCCTTTGGAGCTATAAACCAAGGAAAATGCCTATTTTCTACCGTATATATTTACAGCCTTTATTCTAAATAACTTTAGTGCTTTAGGATTTGCAATCACCACAATTTCCTATACGAAGAAAAAAAGAAAATCAAACTTTTAAGCTCCACAGGGAACAATTCAGCTCTACTGGGTTCTTTAATGTAGGATCCATATAACAGCAGAGCTGTTCTTTCTCTACTCCAGATATTTGGCTCCTTTCTGCCATTGTCTGGCATATTCTTACCTTCAGTTCTCAGGCACAGATGCATTTAATAACTACATGCACTGAGCCAGTTATTAAATTCACCATCATGATCCTCCTAATACATGCAAAGGATGGACAAAATTTAAAATTGTCATCCAAAGATGATAACTCTGTAATTCATGTGCATGCAAGAATTTGCCTTACACAATCTTCAGTTGTGTTATAAAGAAAATTGTTGATAGAAATAAATAAAAAGTGACCATGAGCTCATAAACCACTTTCATCATATGAACTTCAGACATATAACTGTTCATGCCCTTATCTTTCTGTTTGCTACTTGTATGTCCCTTAAGTAAAATGCACACAAGAAGAATAGGGAAGAGAGATGAAGAGGCTCATTAAGCCATCGTATTTTTGTGTCATTACAGCGTTGTTCTGTATATGTTCTCATTCTTCCTAGGAGAATAAAAAGAGAAAGGAAAACATTTACTAATGTATGATTTCATAATGAGTATGTTGGGTATGAGCTGTGGGACATTTCAGCTCTGGTTTGTCTAGTCAAAAAGTGTCCCGTGTTCATGTAACATCTTGAAAGTTAATCCATTAATGCATAGGCCTAAAGCCACAGAAGAATTCACTTAGTAACTCTAATTGAACTCAAAGGAAGCATAGCACCTACACAGCATTCAAAATCAGTCTTTAAAGGAAGAAAGACTGGAACGGGCTGCCTTAGTTATGAAATTTAGTTCCTTGGTGTGATATGTAGTTACAAATTTCATGACCCTGAAAGCTTCTTTTTTAGAATGAGTTAAATTCTTGAATCCTTCTACTCCCAAAGATGGCTCTTTGCCTGGTATGGGGCATATATTGTCCTTTGGAATAGGGAGTTCTCCTTGATGTTTAACCTCTGATGCATTTGTACCAGTCAGATGTTTATTTTCTGGCTACTTGTTTTCTATTTTTTTCAGACTGACAGTCCTCTACAGTTTTGCACTGGAAGATTTAACATTTGTTCATAAGTTTGAAGCTTATTGACAGTAGACCTGTTCTTTGACCAGTTGCCTGTCATGGGCTGCTGAGAACAGCTCCTTCAGGGCTAAACAAATGAAGCAACTTTACTTCTTGCTCATATAAAATATGTTTCTGCACTCTTGGTCATCATAGTCACCATCTTCTATGCCTGCTACCATTCAAAGTCAAAGTCACTTAGAATTTTCTTCCTGATTCTGAAAAGGGAGTGATGATAGCTAGTCAGTGTGGAGAAACATCTCTGCTGCTTCTTTCTGATCAGAGCTGAGAGTCACCAAGGATAAGTGCTACATGGAGACCAAAATGACAACACTGACTTATAATTGGTTACTCTGGAAGAGAAATAAGGTCTGTCATTTGATGGAATATTGTCGAGAAGAAAGATCTGTGACTAAATACTGTGATTCACAGGATTATAATGCAAACTCTTAAGAATACAAAGAGGAAGGCCTCCTTTTCAAAAAGGAAACCTAACAAACTGTATGAGAAATCAAGATAATTGCCTTTATCTGAACAACAGTTGCTTTTAGTAGAGAATCATGTTTTGCTTTTCATATTTTAAACAAAATTTCTCAAATTGGGAAAAACAGCAAAAATGAGTGGAGCAAAGCCAAGGAACTCCTATGTGGATTCTCTGATAGTAATGAAAGATGGTTTTGACCAGGATACAAAATTGTATCCAAGCTTCCATGTATAGAAAATTTCTCTCTTCTTTAAACAGTCATTTTGTGGTTGTTGGAAGAACTTAATAACACATTATTCTCCACATGTTTCTTAGATTTGGGTGCAAAACATAGAACGGGACACATGTAAATGTACAGGCATACTTCAAAACAGTATATAATCCATATTCTCAGGAAAATAGGCTAGCAATGTATCTGATTTTGAACAGATGAGAATAAAGTAGCTTTGACATTTAAAAAATACTGTGAAAATAGTTTTTCATTTTCTCAACCAATTCTGAAAACCACAAGAGTCAGAAATTTAAAACCAAAATACCCCAAATGAACATACAGTATTACCTGAAAAACTTTATTTTAGGGTTCATAACACACTGGTTCATTTTGGTTTCATTCTTTTAGCACATCCTGTCATGCTTTGGGTTTTGGCTGGTAACAAAAAAACAACAAAATGTGATGAGAAAAAGCTGTAAAAGGAGTATTAGCAAACTGGCTGAACACACAGAGTCCTTGAAAGCCCATAAGAAAGCTTATTCTTTCAGTCGTCTTAATGTCAAGAAAAAAGTTATAGTGATATTTGGAGACCAGTTCTCAGCTGGCATCAATTGACATAGCTGCACAATGGAGCTATTCGGGATGGAGCTTTGCTGATTTCCATCTGTAAGGGATTTGATTTTAATCTTCTGATACTGACTACCATTATAGTCTTCTCCAACTGACTCAAAATAAAAGACCTAGTCTTTTCCTTGGGGTAATGCAGAATGATTCCCTAATGTTTAGATCAAGTATCAAATGACTAACACCATAGAGAGAGTGGTTCTGGCTTCGCTGATCTTCTTAAACTCCCCTATATCTGTTGGAATCATGAAACTGAGTGAGGATAACTGATTAAAATGTTATGCTTTCCAACAGTTCCTTTACATAACCTTGTCATAATCAAAATTTTTATTTCGATACATCTACCCCTTCCTAGCTCAGAAAATCTGGCAATTTATTTTCTCGTTTTAACAGTTGCTTGTGTATTACCCTTTGGATATATTTATTTTATTATAAATCCTCTCTTTGCTTCTAGTCTTTATTTCTTGTCTTTTTTATTTACGAGTAGGGAGACTTAGATAGGCTCAGTTTTCTTAATCCTCTTTATAAATTAAAAAAAAAACCAATTAAGTCTGCACAAAGTCTTGTTTTTCTGATGGGTAAGAAAATCAGACTTCTTGCAACATAATAATGCTTTGCACTGCTATAGACCCTTTTATCTGAAGTTCTCAACTAGCTGTAAAACATGCATTCATTAATTAAGCCTTGAAAGAGCCGTGAGACAAAACATTATGCCTACACTGCAGATAGGTAAACTGAGAAACAGAAAATCCATGTTTTGCTGAAAATAACCCAGATTGTCATAAGTGGGACCAGAACTCAGAATTCCGAATTTCTAAATGACAGCTTTCCATTCCACATGAAGCCCAGTCCAGTACCAACTATTTTAATACACAGAATTCAATGTTTCTTGTGTTATCCGTAGTATTCCCAAATAACAGCCTCCTTCCTCAATGAAAAGACTGTCATGCAGGTTCTCAGTAAGTATAAACTGCTGTAAAAGCTTAGCCTGCTGAGATCTGACAGTGTCCTAGGTAAGACCAGTCTGTCCTTAAGAGAGTCCACATACACGATGCACAACAGTAGTACTAAGAAGAGCATGAACCTGTATAGCGACTGCTCAAGACTCAAAGGTTATGCCTCTTACAGCTATCCTGAACACAGACCACAAGCAAAAATGTATTGGCCATCGAAGAATAATGTTGACAGACAAAGTGAATTACATGTTGTAATAACTGGGCATAACTTTATAGTAACATCAGGAGCGAGAGAGGATGACAGGAGAATTAAGGTTTATTTGACTGTCTTAAGAGAACAACAAAGAGACAAAGAGAAAAAAGAGCTACTTGTGCATTTTCATGACCACTGTCTCTTCCTGGTGGTATAAACCAGGGAGAAGTAACTGTAATTAAGTGCGTATTTAGTAAGAACAAAATTCATCAGACAGATGTCATTTCAGCATCATGCTATGAATGGTTCAAGGGAACATGGCATTCTGGTATAGTTGATCTGAGGGAACACACTTTCAAGACATTACTAAGGAAACAAGGTGATTTGTTTCATGTGCAGCTTCTTTATATTCACTCCAAAGGATCCTTACAGTAAGATTCAAAAGAATTATTTATGCAGTTTCTTAAATTTAACTGTGTATTGAAGTCCATAACATTTAGGAGATTAAATTGAGATTTAAAACTCAGAACTGATTTCACTACAGTTTTGAAAGGTTTTGATTCATCGGTAACAGGATTTACTTCATCTAACTATAGACATCTGAAAATTAAACATGTGAATTGTTCAGTCTCAACCCCTTCAGAGTCAAATAGAAAAACAGGTATTTCAAGGAGGAACTGGTCCTGAACAGTTGCTTCCATCTGAAAGTGCCTATTTCTCACCCCGGAGTATAAAGGAAGCCTTGGTTGGTTAGGTCAGCCATAAACAGCCAAATAAAAAAATAATTTAAGGAAGATAAACTTTAGCCTCAACTGGTTTCCATAATAGATACTCACGTACACATGTAACAACCAGTCTTTGCTGGTGGAATGATCCTGCAAACATGCTGAGGATAATACATTTCTATGCAGAAGGTCTTAACTGAATCTTCTCATCCAAAATGAGGAACCGATTAACAATCTAGAAGACAAACAGCACCACAAAAAGACAGAGCTCATGATAGTTAAGAAGGAGGAATAGAAAATGAAAGAATTTATAAATAAGGATTCAGAAAGGTACATTTCAATAAATTGAGAGAACTGGTCGACAAGATGTCATGAAAGAAAAGTAATGGAGAGTCAGTATTTCTTTAAATAAGCAATATTAAAAGGAAAAGCTGTCCTAATATGAAGGAAGGGTAGAAACTGTAGTAAAGGATAAGATTAGCGACATCAATACGCTTTTACTGATCTTAAATACAGAAAGGAAGAAAATGGAAATGAGAAGAAATTTCAAAGCCAGCTTATGTTGACCTCTATCTGTGGTATTGATGAATTGAAGATATGACAAACCTTCCCTCATTCTTTTCAACTTCACTTGTGCTTGCCATACAAATCCTTTGAGCTGATCTAAACCAGCCCCTGAGAAAAACTGATTTCTCTTCTGTCAGATCAACAGGTTGATCTGGTTCACTGAGCAGCTGCACTATTATTAATGCCAATATAAGGAACCGGGTGGAAATGTGGGGAAGCACTGCAGAACATCGCTGTCTTTTTCATCAGTAACATGGTCCTGTCTTGGCATGTGTTGACCATACAGCTGCACTCTATAAAGTCTATAAAGATAATAGCGTAAGAATATAAAGACAAAATGAAAAAGTAATGATGCACAAAATGTAATCATACTACAAAAGTTCATAAAATATGCTAATACTAAAAAAGGACCAAGAAAAAACCTTGAGCTTTCTGCAACAACGAGAGAGTTTGTTCAACAAAACTCTACAAAGGTGCTTTTTAAAATATTTTTTTAGGTAATTTGTTACAGGGTGCAGCTGCCTTCAGGCAACTAAGAAAACTGTTGTTATTGAATGAAGGGCAGGTACTCTCCCTAAAACAGTGAAAGTCAGAGGGCACTAGAATGACTATACTTATATATATATCTCTATGTACTCTGGTTTTATGTTGGTTGCTTCACATCAGGATCCATAAAGAACTTCGAAGCAGTCTCAGGGTTGTGAGTTGTTTTCTTTGAAAATCTGGGAATGAGTGTACCAGAAAAATGGAAGAAAGCAAACATCACCTCTGTGCTTAAAAGGAGGAGAAGGAAGATAGGTGATAAATAGGTCACATATATTTCTGCTGGGTTTTGTATAAATCCCCATTGAAGTGCATTTATCTAAAAGGTATACATGTATATTATGTGCATGAGTTGTCTGCTTACATAATGAATATATGTTTTCTCAATAAACGGATATTTTTTAAAGATATATATTTATATTTATCTTTATATATTATAACATAAAGAAACTGATTATTCAGCTCTTCTAATATTCTACTAATACTGTGATTGATTTTTGAATTCTCTGTCATTTAATATTTAATGGGGTAAAGAAAAAATCTGCTTTGCTTCAGGGGCATTAAATGTGTGTGTGTGTGTGCGTGTGTGTATACAACTCACAACAGTAGAGAATTCACATTGTTCATGGACCGGTGGCTGCCCCAGTTTGCCAGTAATTGAAAGGCATTTGGCACATTTCTATTAAAAAACTTCTTCTTCATGAATTTTTAAGCAAATTAGTTTAAGCAAGAAGTGGAATATAAATTAAAAAAATAATAATTCTGTAACCTAAAAACACCCATTTGATGTACCTGCCAAGATTATCATCAGCTTCAAGGCATCTCTAAACAGCACAGCAAAACAGAAGCCCCTATGAGGATCTCCCAGAGAAGCAACAAGCTCTAGATCCTGAAGCTGGTTAGACCCATGGGTGTAATGCTCCTTGGTAACTCCAGTCAGCACGCTGGCATAATGCCCTCTTCTCATCCCTACGTCGTTTTTAAGGGTCCAAATTTCATCTCTGCATGGGACCACATCATTTTTTCACTTGTATAATCTTCCGGTGGTGCAGACCTACTGCCTGCACTATACCACAACGCCTAGGGTGGATGTCCCTTAAAAAAAGGGGACAAAAAGGAGCGTTATTATGCCTACCTACTCAGGAGAAAAGCAAGGCCCAGGCAGAGGACAGCACTTCTCTGTCTCTTAAAAAATCAATAGCAGTCTTGGAAACGGAGGCTGCACAACACCTGAGTCTCAGTCCAAATTCTAAAGGAAAACAAAACAATAACAAACTCTAGTTTTCCTCCTTGCCATTTTTCTGCGACACAAAGAAATTACTCCCATTTAGTGCCGCTCTGACGTTGACCTTGGAGTTGAACTTGGTTACTACGCAAAACCCCCTGAATTTTCCCCTTGCACATACCCATGCATTTCTATTTCATGCTTTGACACTGAGTTTTCTTTACCCATGTGTTGACTTGTCTTTTCGGATTTGTTTGGATTTGAATTGTAACTTACTCCTCACACTTGGCTTATGTTGCCACTAAATCTGACCTATTGCTCAGATTCTGACACATTTATGCAATGAAAGGTTGGAGATACGCAGTGGAAGTGTATTTTAAATTTCAGTAGCAAGGCAAATCCAGGTGCTGGATGCAAAAGGGAGTGACTACCTCTTTTTTATTTCATTTTTTGCATTTTGAGAAAACAAAATCCCTGCTAAATTAGTAGCTGGGATAACTGTTCTGTGCGTTTTCTCTCCCCATCCTTTCTTCCCTCCCTCCTTCACATTTTCCCCCATTTTCTTTTTTTTTTTTCTGCAGTCTGTTGTTTTCTTTTACTTCTAGAGATAACTATGGCAAATAAATACAGATTTAATCTTCAAATCCCCCATCAAGAGAAAATGCACAGGCCAGGTGAATGGGGGAAAGATAGACAAGAAAGGGAGGGGGAAATATAAAGAAAAGAAAAATCACTCTGCTGATCTAATCTTTCATTTCCAAACAGAAATAATTACAGTGGTGGTCAGTGGGGAGATTTTGGCAATTTACAGTGGTATAGCAGCAAGTTCCTATCAACAAGATTTTATATTCAGGGCAAGCCATAGAACTACAGGTCCTGAAGCGTTGCCTATAATCTTTATTTCATTTTTAGATGTTATGCTGTAATAAAATGTAAAAAGGGAATACATAAAAAGTTATAGAGGTGGGAAAAAACATGGTTTGAAGTTGTACGGCATTTCTTGACAGGGCATGTTCCTAAGGATATGCAGAGAATAACAAATGCTATTTGAAATAAGTACAATGGAGATCTGAAACTAGATTGAAAACCCAAGTCAATTTTCCTGAGTGTCATTTGATTAGCTTTCTTATATAGAACTGAAGCTTAAACAATGCTGGGGATTCAGAGTGGAGAGGTGCTTGGGAACACAGTGAGAAATGGCTTACTCCTACCAATTTCATTTCTGTAGCTTTACAACATTATCATTGCACATTGTTTCAGTGTTTTTGCAATAATCCATAAATGAAGCAATGTCAGAGGGAATTTGATTGATAGCTGGGAAAACACAAAAACGGTGAAAGTTATTTCTTTACTCTCTGTCTGTCACTGCCTTCTGGGCAAGAGATGTTACTCGTAGCGGTATGAAACAGCTAGAGCCTATTGCCTAGCTGTGTCTAAGGCAAAACAGTGACGGGTTTGTGGATAGTGCTTTGGACAACTAAAATGTGACAGGTATGCATGTAACATATTTGACCTGTGGATTGGTTTGAGCGGTTTATCTTGGTGGTGCTTTTTTTTACCAGATATTGTTTGCTTTGTATCTCTGAATTTAAAAAGAGAAACAGCTGACTTGCAACAAAATTAACCTTGAACCTGGTTTTCACCTCTGGCGAACTCTAAACTGAGAATGAGTGCACAAATAGTGTTTTGATCTGAATCTAAAATAAAGAGGTCCTTCAGAGCTCAGATTTGAGCTTTGCATGTTTATACACACATGTATAGCTCTCCCAAAAGGATTGAGATACACAGCAAATTCATACTGATACTAAAATATGCTCTTTGCGGTTTCACTCTCCATTTCTCTCTTTTTCTTCTTATTATTTTAATGTTCAAAGACTTTAACTGTTCTTCAAAGTTAGAATACTTTAAAAGGGCAGTTTGTCAGGAACCCTCTTTTTTTTTTTTTTTTAAACCTATACCAGAACATCTCCTTTAAAGTTCTGGCATGGAAGTGCTGGCAAAGCCTGTGTTATGTGTAAGAATTAACATCCAGGGACTCAATGGAGTTAGCAATGGGGATGGTTCTAAGTGGGCCAGGGTGATTCCAGCTTTCCTTTGGGGATACTGCACTTTGAATCCTGCACAGGTAGCCTTTGAAACTGTAACATTTCTCACTGCTTTAGGAAAAAACACTATTTTAAGAAGTGTTTTATATTACTAAAGTTATTTCCTCTATTTTTCTCTCTCTCAGTACTCTGTCATTCTGTCTGTCTCTCTACTTAACCTTGTAGTAATGGAGTGCAAAACAGCCTCTGTTTGAAAGCTATTTGAATGCTCAGTGAAGTTCCTAAAAAGTAGTTCAATGTACTTAACTCATGATCATGAGAAGAGATACAAACTCCATAAGCTATAATTGTTCCTCTTTGGGTTGATCCACTTCTGTTCCACCATTTGTGTATACCATGGCCTCCTCTAATGGATGTTAATAAAAATTCCAATTCATAGTGTGCATTATGGCACATATTGTGTTTGAGTACCAAATGATGACAGACTTGGTGGGCTTCCATAGCTAATATGGCCCATGGGGAAAAGTCGCTTCTGAGGCTGTGGTAAGCTGTCTCAAAACACCATTTACTTTCCTTTTCTTTAGGATTTATTGTATTTTATCATGTATTATATATTTTATTCACAGAAGTCTTTCTAGGGATAAGGACTTCAGTACATAACAACAGCTCCCTTGAGTGGGAGATTTCAGGGCGACCTGCCAGCTCTTCTTGCTGCAGATGTCAGGCCATCTGGCTGCCATCTCTGGGGCAGGACACATCAAGGGAGTTGGCTGGCGCATCTCCCCAGCAGGAGTTACTTGGTAGGGGTGGAGAGGGGAGGGGAGTGTATGAGAAAAAGATACAGCTAGCTACCGTCATGGGAAGTTTGCGAGTGCAACTGTTTTTATGTATGTATATACTTATGTAAATAGATAAAAAAACAGGTACTGAGAGACCTTGCTTCCAGCTAAGATAATTCAGGGTTAAAACAGAGCTTGAGTAACTTGGATATGAAAGACATCTCATTCCTGGTATTCAACATTTCTAACATTTCTATTTCACCCTTTCTGTTTGTTTTAATTGCTTCTTATGACAATGCAGATAATGTATGCAAGCATGACGTATGCATTCCAGTATGTTTTCTGAAAGTGTTGTATCACTTAATGTTGAGTGGACAGCCATCTGTTGTCAAGAGAAGTACAAATCTTTCTCTGACCTGGAGCACTGGATAATAATTAACTTAGATAATCTTCCATCCAGATAGATGTACTTTGAAATAAGAGGGTGGTGCAACCTCAGGAATCAGACCTTTCTGTTTTTTCTACAAGGATGAGGATCTGACACAAGTGGATATTCTTAAGCACACCTGAAAACCAAAGGCAGTGGTAAAGACATAATTTTATAAATGGAGAGATGGCACCAAAAACTGAATCTTTGATGCTTGGAAGCTAACTAGAGCGTGCTGCAGGAATTAACATACACACAAAAACAAAAACAAAAAACAAACAACCCAACCAAAAACAAACAAAACCAAAAAACCCTAAACCCAAAACCTGGTTAGGAAGGGACAGGAAAGTGATGTTACTGGATGATTTCTGAGAAGACCTTAGCAAAGTTCAAGCAATGGTCACATGTTGTGAGGTTTCTGAAGAATGACATACGAATCCCATACTGGGGCAGACAGGTCTAGGAGACAAGAAATGTGTATGGCACTGGTGTCAAGAATGAAAAAGAGGTCAAACCAGTAACTCCATATCAAGATTTAAGACTTCTACTCATAGAAGACTTAAATGTAAGTCCTGGTACTGAGACATTGCTCCCCAAGTAATTCTTCTGAAAGCAAGTAGGTGACAGGAAGCTGGAAAAGCTCTCTTTGTCATAGCCTGCCAAGCTGCTTATTTAGTAATGAGTTTTTGCCCAATATTTGGTTTGTTTTTCAATGGGAATGGTTGCATGGAAAGAGCTTACTTCTCCTGATGTGGAAATGCTGATGGTACCGCAAAGACATAAACTCAACATGTTCTTCAAAAACTCATATTGCCTAATGAACTTCTGGGAATGTAGTTGGCATACTTTAGGAGTTCCGCTTTGGTGATTAGGATAGGCTCATGACTTCTTACCTTCTGCCACTGTTTCACTTTCTTGTCCGCAGTGGGAAGGGACAGATATCCCATGTCCCTGAGTGTGATTACACTCAGGTAGACAACAAGGTTAAAATCAGAATTTGTATAATTTTTTCCCATGGAAATCTCTCCTGCATGGAATAATCAGAGAAAACAGGAACAGAGTCCTGAAAGGAATCCCTGCAGTCAGTACCTTCTGACTGACTGGCCAGTCCTTTGTTCATATGGGCAGCTATGTAATCAGAAAATTTTACTTCTCATATTTATCTCTTATGCAAACTTCTTAGCAGGTCCAGTCAACCAAAGGATCTGATGAGATTTCAGGTATCGTGTGTTAGTCAAAAGGAGGGAAAATAATGTGTTAAGATGCTGCATGAGTCATGAACTTGGCCTCTAAATATAAACAGTGGACCGTGGGAAATGAGCAAACCTTACACTTTCCATTAAATACAATAGAATTTACAAGCATTCACTGTTCAACAGGATACTCGAGTGTTTGTTTATTTAATTTAAATGTTGCCCTTAAACAATCTCTTAAGCAGGTTTTGTGGTCTTTTTTTCCTCCATTTCATGTTTTAATACCGTTGAAAAGTTCTTCTCTTCTCTTCTCTTCTCTTCTCTTCTCTTCTCTTCTCTTCTCTTCTCTTCTCTTCTCTTCTCTTCTCTTCTCTTCTCTTCTCTTCTCTTCTCTTCTCTTCTCTTCTCTTCTCTTCTCTTCTCTTCTCTTCTCTTCTCTTCTCTTCTCTTCTCTTCTCTTCTCTTCTCTTCTCTTCTCTTCTCTTCTCTTCTCTTCTCTTCTCTTCTCTTCTCTTCTCTTCTCTTCTCTTCTCTTCTCTTCTCTTCTCTTCTCTTCTCTTCTCTTCTCTTCTCTTCTCTTCTCTTCTCTTCTCTTCTCTTCTCTTCTCTTCTCTTCTCTTCTCTTCTCTTCTCTTCTCTTCTCTTCTCTTCTCTTCTTCCCTTCCCTTCCCTTCCCTTCCCTTCTCCTTTCCTCTTTTTTCTTCTACTTCATCTCTCTCTAAAAAATTCTGCCCTTGTTTAAAATACAGCAAACTACAAATGATAGCTAGAATCAGTCAAGTGTGCTTTAAGACCATGAGGCACTATCAGTAAATGCAGTCTGTCCTCTATAGACCTAATATCCGTGGAGATGAAACAAAATGTTGTTTACCGAATCAACACTGACCACAGCATGGCCTGCATGGGGGAACCAGGCACACATTATTGCAGAGGCTAAAGAGCGTAAAACCACTGATCCTGCAGTTACAGGGTCATAAAATCCTGCTTTCTATGTGAAAAGCATTTAACAGTGGACATTTTTAATACCTCCTCTCTGGGAGACACAAAATACAAGGGACCTTGAATAATTACTCAGTATAAAATATTGGGAGTAAACTTCTGTCAACAAACCAGATGGTCCTCCCCCTCCCTCTGACACCCCCTGAATCCTCCAGCCTTGAATGTACAAAGTGTGTTCTGACAATATGACAGTTGATAAGGAAAAGACATTTACCATTAACTCTAAATGGAAACAAGGAGCACAAAATGAGAATACAGCCCTTCGATGAACATAAGTGTGAGTTCCAGTCAGCTGATCTTGGTTGTGCTTTGTGAAACGGGACTGTTTTGGCTGTCCCTGTGTGTGCTATTTTTGATGGTAACAAATAGAGCTTAACTGAATGATATTTTAAATGGGTTGCAAGCTGCAGTTTTATTGGAGATTGTGGTTGCTTTTAGTGTTGGGCAAAAGAATAAACTCTGTGCAATCTTCACATCTATTTGCTGAGTTTGTACAGCACTTTCTGGATTTGTGTGTGATGCAGAAGGTGGTTATAATTTGCCTTTATTGTAATGAAGTCCTTGTGGTTGGAGATCATGCATACAAGGGTAGGATTCTTCTCTCAGCATTTAGAAGCAGTGTAATTCATTTAGTTTAACTGAAGACAAGGTTGGATTTATGATGCTGGCTGTGAGGGGTGAAACCCACAGTGTCCCTACTGGTTCAGCATTTCTAATGTTTGTAACATTGTTTCTGTGGATTTACTAAAATAATTTTAAATTTAAAAAGAACATTCTCACGCTCACTAGACAAGGTTACACTGGTGCAAAGGCAATAAGTGGATATCAGGTTTTCATATTAATCTCAACCCATGAGAGATATGAGGCAGTTATAGTCACCTGCAATATTAAGCTTACATTCCAGGCTTGGATGGAAAATGCTTCCCCTGCGTAAGTAACAACCTCTTTTAAGAATTCATTCCCATTCACCTGCCCCAGTTCTGCCGTCGGATGAAACTGCCCTTCCAAAATATAATGAATAATCCGAAGAAATAAAAATCCACTCCTTTCTTTCCTGGTGTCAGCTAGTGTCATGTTTCTTTTTTCTTTATAGCGTGGATCTATTCCATCTATGTAGATTCCAGCGTTAGGATCCCGCTGTGTCGGTGGTAATGGTTACGATTCTGAAGGCTGGCTGAATCACTGTTCAGCTCAACCTATGGAGGCATGGCTTTAGAGCAGGGGATCACTGGCTCCATGTTTCTATGTTAATAATGCAAGATGATTCCTGCCTTTGATGGTTCCAGTGAGTTCAGTGTCATTACGCACTAGATAATAATCTCTGAGTCAAAAGGCCTGTAGATGTTAAGAGGGTGTGTCCCAATTTTTCAGTAGATCTGCATTAATATGAAGCCCTTCATTTTAGATGTTTGTTTATGTTTCAGTCAGGAGTAAAGGGAAACCTCTGTTTGATCCTGTCTTATGAGAAGGTTGCATAAAACCAAAAGGGCACCTCTAGTTTTCTAAGAGTTTTGAATCATTTGGGTTCTGACTCAGACTTCAGATCCTATATCTGTGGTTTGAGACTTTCCACAGAACTTGAAAAAAAGAGAAAGATATTATCACTCTACTGATTCCAGTGCTGAGTCAGAAAAAAAAACAATGTGAATCCAAGATTCGTCTTTGATTTCTGAAGAATTACTCAAGTGTTGCAGGATGTAATGGGGACACAGAGTTCATCCTTTGTATATAACAGCATAATAATGGAGGAGAAATAAGGCCAGAACCTCAGTTCCACTAACCATAATGTCATTTTACCAACACACAAAGGCTGAGACTCTTCCCTGTTGACTGCAGTATATGTGCAATGATTTTAAGATTAACCATGTTTAATAATCTGCATACATACGAAAGCACAGCATTACAGGGATAGTATTTTGTAATTATGCTCTGCATAATATAGCAACCCTGTCTGAATAATGTCAGATTGCAAACGGGTGTAATCCTGTATGAGGAGTTCTGCTGTTGTGAATTATGTTGCATTATATTGCAGAGACTCTTGAAGCAGAGGGCTCAGTCTTTGAATAGGGGGGTCTTTGGGATTTATTAACAGGTGCAACTGATTGGTGATGTGCTTCTATTAACAGATACCTACCGACCACACGTTGTGAGAGAACAACCGTGACACTGCTGTGGAAGGATGATGCATACAAACCCACCAGTGGCAGTATCACTTGACTTAAATGCAATGTAGCTGTGGCTTGAATAATGGCCTGTTCTCTTCTACTAGGGAAAATCAAGAGCAGCCCTATGAAGTCCGTGGAGTTAGTTAATTTTTTATTACAGCTACATAACAAGCACAAGGATTATGTACATTATTGGCAGCTCTGTTTTTCAGTATTCATAGGAACAGTGTGAAAGTTTTTCAGGGTACAAAAGAAAATATAAAAGAATGACAAAAAGAAGGAAAAAAAATAGTAGAAAGGTCTTTAATTTGAAATACAAAGGCTTTTTGCCATTAACTGCAATTATACCAGCACCTCATCCATAGTTTCAAGACGTAGCTAGGACATGATCATAACTGCACCTACTGTTCATTATCTATATACCATATATTCCACAGGTGGTATATGAAGATATGAAATTCGTAAGTATTTAACTGTTTAAATCATAAAGATCTAGAAATCCAGAAAAAAAAAAAAGCAACTGAACATCCATTTCTGTCTCTGCTTAATCAAACAGAAACCACTTGTTGTCATTTTGATCTCATACCCCAAGGGTCACAGGATGAGAATCCGGAGTGATATCTGCATATGAATTCTTACACCAATAGCAGGCGGTAGCCTTGTGATTCACTTATATTTCTAGGATGAAAACATTTATCCTAGAAGCTTGATTCTTAGCAAACTTGAATCGGCTGGGAGACGTTTTTGGCTAAAATATAATTTAGGGACAACATGCACTTAGAGTCTCTTGAGGACACTAATACTAAAATATCCATGATTAGATCACACCTCTTTCTTCCTGAGATTTCTATGACTGTACAGGAGGATGCGAAGGACTGTGTATTCTCAGCTGTGTCAAACTTACACTACCAAGTGATCCCCTTCTCCTGTCGAGTCCCTACCTTATCCCTCCACCTCATTCTCATGATGTTCTGCACTGCCTGACCAGAACAAACCTGCACTAGGGTCCTGTCTGTTTCTGTGTATAAATTGTCCTATTTCTTCCCAATGAAAAGTTTGATACGAAACAAGACATACGGCCTGCAAGTGAGACCATTTGTAAAAATCGCAGCAGCACCGAAGACGGCGGTGATCTCCGCATGCATGTTTCTGTGGTCACGGACTGATAACAAAATTCCTAAAATTCACCAAGTGCCTCTGTAAATCTCTTTGCTGAAACAGCAGTGCGGGAGCCTCCCGGGAATTGTAACACTACAGACGCAAAAGCGTAATCTCTCCCCGTGCCAGCCCGCAGCTAAGACCACCACTGCAGGTGGTGCTGTGGGAAGAGCCTGTTGGCAGCCAGGTCTCTACAGGAGGAATAAGTAACAGGAAATTACCATGCTGCACTTCCCTGCCCCCACCACCTCTCAAAAGGAATTTTTAGAGCCGCTGAAATGTTCAAAATAAAGAAATAAATCTTACTTCTACATCCCAGCCTCCCGCAAGAAGGAAATCCATAACAGAATTGTTTAGTTCTCGGTACAGATTTCAAGTTTTCACTGTGTCAGTACTAAAGAAAACACAAGGAGGGGGGAAAAAAAAGGGGGAGGGCGGGAAGAGACAAAACCCAAAAGCCCTAGGGAAGAAAAAAAAAAAAAACCAAAAACCCCCACCAAAACATGGACATATTTTAAAGAAAGAGGTAAGCATTGTAGCTGAGAGATTGCAACTGGCTACAAAATGCAAACAAGAGAAAGGTACACAAGCAAGGGGTGATAGACTAATTATTCTAGATCTTCAAGGAGAGATAAAGATGTAATGATTAGATGTAATGGATTTAAACTGCAGCAGGGAAAACAGGGTAAATACGGGATATGAGGGAATTAGATACAGTAGAATACTTTCTTTTGACAAAGAAACAGGTTCTCTGAAGAACGGGAAATAATTGAAAATATCAAGAAGTGGGGTTTTTTTTGTGGAAAATTATGAATAACTTTTTTTTTTTACTGTACCTTACTAGTTTTGTTGCGGTTTGGTTTTGGGTTTTTTTATTAATATATATACATTTCTTTCCACAACAGCAAATCTTTTTTGAACTATAATTACCTCTGGATAAACCCTAACCACATTTCCACATGGTTTCTGACTGGCTCCTGAAAGGGCTGTTTCTAGAGACAGAATTAACTTCTATCCCCCTCAGAAAGAATTCCGGCATCGGAATAGTCTGGCAAAAGATGCGTCAGAATTATCTTGAATGAAGCAATTCCTTGCTGTGAAATCCACTCCCTGATGGAAAGGATTACCTACCAGCATAAACTAGATCTCTCTGTAATGATGTTTTGATTTCATATAGTACGCTTTATCAGAAATCCTAAGAGCTGCCTAGAGAAATCACTTAGAGTGCTCAAACCCAGTAACATGTATATGTACAAGTAATTAATAGCATCTTCTTGGTTTTGTTATCTTTTGTTTATTGTCTTGTTTTGTTGTCTTTTATTTAAAAGAAGAGAAAATGTGTTTTACATTAATTGGTCTTATACAGAGTATGAACTCTTCACCACTGTGTACCCATTATTGTCCATTAATTGCTTTCCCATCTGATCTCTCGTATTTTGTTTCCTTCAGTGGTTATTACTTGTGTCATACCATACTCTCACGAGGAACTCCACATGAGTGAATTATTTGAACCTTGACTTCAAGCAGTTTGAACCTCATTGATTTCAATAACATTCTGTCCAGAAATCATTCATATAAAAATTTGAAAATGTATGTGTCCTGGTTTCAGCCAGGATAGAGCTGGTTTTCTTCACAGAAGCTCGTGTGAGATGTGTTTAGAGAGAGAGTGTGTTTTGGATTTGGGATGAGAAAATGTTGATAAGGTGCTGATGTTTTGGGTTGTTGCTCAGCAGTCAAGGACAGTCCAGCTTCTCGTGCTGGGCTGCCAGGAGAAGGCTGGGGGTGCCCGGGGAGCTGGGGGGGACACGGCCAGGACAGCTGACCCAGACTGGGCAAAGGGACATTCCCTACCACACGACGTCATGCCCAGTACATAAACTGGAGTTGGCCGGGGGGTGGGAATCACTGCTGGGGGACGGGCTGTCGATCGCCGGGTGGTGAGCAATTGCTGTATTGGGCATCACTTGTTCTTGCACATTCCTTTGTTGGTATTATCATTGTTGTTTCCTTCTCTTTTTCTGTCCTATTAAACTCTGTTTATCTCAACCCACGAGGTTTTTTTTTCCTAATTCTCTCCCGCGTCGCACTGCGGGAGGGGGAGTGAGTGAGCAGCTGACAGTACGGTGTCTGTGCTCTGAGGTGGGATCTTTATATATAACAGTGCTCCTTGGTGTTGTGAAAGTAGTTGTCAATCATTGACATAATAAACGAATTGCAATAGCAAAGCAACTGCAAAGAAATTTGGGGCTAAACCGCGACAGTACGGTGTCTGTGCTCTGAGGTGGGACCTTTATATATAACAGCGCTCCTTGGTGTTGTGAAAGTAGTTTGTCAATCATTGACATAATAAATGAATTGCAATAGCAAAGCAACTGCAAAGAAATTTAAAAAG
The DNA here is from genome assembly GCF_000687285.1 of Phaethon lepturus. NCBI lineage: Eukaryota > Metazoa > Chordata > Aves > Phaethontiformes > Phaethontidae > Phaethon > Phaethon lepturus. The sequence continues at coordinate 34,731 of NW_010529943.1, forward strand.
CACACCATTTTCCATCCCTCTTTCTTCACCAACACTGTCCAAAAAGTCAGGAATCAGATTTGGTGTGCTTTCCTTATTTATTTTGCAGTGGTATATTTGAAAAGCTCATGAATAAACTCAGAGCCAGACAAGCTGGGTGACAATCTAAAGAATGCTTTCCTCAGTCTTCACTTGATATGTGAATGCCTCCACAGGAGCATGTTCTTATGGAGAATAAAATTCTTCAGAGGAAATTCTAAAATAAGAGAAATTATGTAATAAAATGAAGAGTCTTTTACTATAACCTCTAGTCACAGATATGAGACCATTTACAAGGTACAAATTTGACTTTGTGTTTGAGGTCTCTGAATCTTGCTGTCTATGAAACCACAAAAGGCCAAGCAGACATGGCCATGAGGAAAGCTCTCCATTGTGTGAAAGGTAAGATACTTACCACCTAGTTTGTGGATTATGAAATCCACTTCAAGTAGTAACAGAAGGAAATTAATCTGAATCCATGGATAAATACCTTCTAGCACAATGGCATTGGAAGGATTAGACAATAGAATCATTACCAAAAATACTGATGTAAACAACTGAAGTTGTTTTCAGACTCTAAGTTTGGAGAACTTAGAAGTTCAGATAGCTCCTAGCCAGTGTTATGCATCTTAGTAACATGGGCTACCACAGTCTCACGTAACCTGCTTTCTGGTGTGTAAGCAGAACAATGTGTCATATACAAAATATCAGCCCTTATCTTGAATATCCTATACCCAAGGATATCTAAGCTTCCAGAATGAAAATCTCTAATTAAAATGCTGAACAGTTTGGTTTATTTTGTTCATTGACCAGCCCTATGTCATAGACTCTTAGACCAAAATCTTTAATGCACTCACAGGTTTCTCTTTCAGGACATGATAAGAGAAAAAACAAAGAAACGAAACCCAGAATATCCACTCATGACAAAGAGTAGCAATTATTAGTGATGAAATTTGGTAGCAACTCTTTCCTCACTACTGGATGTGGGTAAAACACCGGGTAAGAAAGACAACATAAGGCTTGATATGAAAAATACAAAACCCATTTGGGCTGCAATTGTTTATTTTTTCATACTACATACAACTAAAAGGCACGCTCAAACTTGAGATAAATGGTACAACTCTTGTCTTCATAAGGTTTATCATGATTTGGAAAACAGTCAGAATCATGGTAGTTTAGCAGAATGGATAACTCATAATTTAAAGAATCCTGGTTATTAGATAACATCCTTGGAACCCTTAAAACAGCCTTCAAAATATCCACAAAACCTATGGTTATATTTTAGAGTGGCTGATGCTGGGATGAACAGATTTAGGGACATTTTCTTAAACTGTTGATGTCTGTGTTAATATATTTTATCAAAGAACATAGGCCAAATGCAGCAGAGTGTTTATGACCTCATCCGCCCAGTGTGGTGTTAGCACATGCCCTGACCTTCTACAACTTGAGTTCTCAAGTCAGATCCCACTGTAAATGCTAAAATGAAGCACAAGACCACCACTGTGGAATTTTTTGCTGTCCTGGTTTTAAGGCAGCCGTTCTTCACAATGGTGGGACATCAGGGAGGACAAGGAGGCAATTGGGGTAAGCCTTTTCCTTTCACAGCAAGTTCTCTGTACTGAGCATATTTACCGTACATATCAGTCATAAAGACATGTGTTCCTGGAGTGGCACAGACATCCTGGCTGGAGAGAGTTGAATGTGTATATAAAATGGGAAAAGGCATATAGAAAAGAGAAAGAGACAGTGGGAATGGAAACTTTGTTACTGAGAGGGCAGTAATAGGAGCAGTGATGATCAAAAGTCAGTCTTCACATTTATAAGTTTGATGGGACCCCTACTAATTCTTGTTGCATAGACTTTCCTCTTCTACCTGTCTCTGGAAAAATAAAGAAATGATTTTACAAGATGAATTTCCAGGACCTAATTTTCAAAGTACTTTCATGGCCTTTAAATATTGATAATGATCACTCAATGCATGTTTGGGGAGATTTTCCTGTTTTGTTTGTTTGTTGCTTGCTTTTTTTATGGGCTAGACAGGCTGACAGATTTTTGCCTGGTTTGTTCTTTGCTCATTTGTGAAAATTTTTTATTCTGTAGCACCTTTCACTTGTTGCTAAATAATGAGAACCAAAATGTGCAGGTAGCTGCTCTGTTCTGAAAGGGCTCCCCTTAACTCTTTGTATCACTTCAAATGAAAGATAGATACAATTTTCTTGGATGCCTTCATAAATTGAGGGCACTTGGAATATTTTTCCCATTAATCTGACGGCAAAATGTTGGTGATACACTGTGTTGCATAGGAACAATACTGTGCTTTCTTGCTGCTATTGGGGAACTTGGTCGTAGTGACATGATTAGGTGACTCTTTGACCGAAGTAAAAATTGACTCACGTACAGATGATACAGCGATGGCATTACAGTATATATCACATGCCTGGTGCTCACTGACCTACTTGCTAAGAAGGCACAGATCTGGAATGCAAAGAATAGGCTTCCAAGAAAGTGAAGATCAGGTGCCAGGAGCTCCAAAGCTTCTCATGTATTATATTCTCTTTAAACAACAAGATCTGGGCATGTATTATATAAGGGTAGTGCAATATCATAAAATTTTGAGGCATATGTCTAAATAGTTCCCTAAAAATTTGTGAAGATCTAAATCTTCAAAAGACATAAAACAAGGTCCAGACATTACAATGGTGGCTCCATCCTGTGAAACAACAAGGACAGGGACAGATGTTAAATTCAGATATGTCTTTTAGGCCAAAAACCTCTATGGGGAGAAACACAGAATTATAAAATCATAGAAACTTTGCATTGAAAGGGACCTTTAAGGGTCATCGAGTCCAACCCACCTGCAAAAAGCAGGGATGTCTTCAACTAGATCAGGTTGCTCAGAGCCCCGTGTCAAAGGCCTTACACAAGTCCAGATAGACGATATTGGTAGCTCTTCCCTTGGCCACTGATGTGGTCACTCCATCACAGAAGGCCACTAGGCTGGTCAGGCAGGACTGGGCCTTGGTGAAGCCATGCTGGCTGATGTCCCTGTCTTCCATGTGCCTCAGCATAGTTTCTAGGAGGATCTGTTCCATGATCTTCCCAGGCAGAGAAGTGAGGCTGATGGGTCGGTAGTTCCCAGGGTCCTCATTGCTATCTTTTTTAATGATGGGTGCAATGTTTCCCCTTTTCCAGTGACCAGCAACTTCACCTGACTCTGAATCGTACTACAAGATAAAAAAATAAACATAAATATTAAACAGAGAAGTTCAGATGCCTAACTCAGGGCCAGCTGAATGACCCTTTCGAATTGCCTATTTTGTCTTTGACTCAAAAATCAGACTAGCACAGGCTTAAAGAGTATTTAAACAGCTAGTCTGAAATAGTCTTGAGAAATTAAATATAAATGGCTCAGAGCTTATAGGAAAAAAACCAAATATTTATGTTATGATTCACATTTTTACTTGTAAATATCTACACTGGACATCTACCTCTGAGCCATTCAGGTAGGCTCCATTATAGTCTAAGGAGAGGAATAGTAATTCATCTGCTATATTCTGAATATTTTCTTAAGGACAAGATGAATCATGACCTTGTTTCCCTCGTTGACTGCGGTGACAATATAAAAAACCTGTGGTTACCTCACTGTTGTCTACATTTAGTCAGATGAGTCCCAGCCTTAATGACCAAGTGGAAGCTAACACTCTCTCTACTAGCTATTTGGAAGTGTCCACATTATCTGAATTGTCTTAATGAAATAAAAGGAGGCTACTGCCTAGATTTTCAAACCCTTAACCAAGTGACAGCTGGCTCCCTCAGGAAGGATGCTAAAATTTGACTGAAGATGGAGAATGAAAACCATCACTTTTCAGTAGGAGGCCTCTCTAGGTCATTTGTAAGGCAAGCTAAATTTATTTTCTTGAACACAGATTGTAGAATAAGATTCCAGTCTTCAAAGTTCATGATTTTTTGTTGAAAATATACGTTTTTATGGTGAGTAACCATTGCTGAGTGACAGGAGGAGATTCATATTGAAATATGCAAAACATGTTTTGTATTGATTGATTTTCAAGACCACTGAGTAGATTGCACAATCAGATTGACATTAACAGATTTATTCCATTTCCACGATTCTGTCCAAGGTTTTCAAGCTGTGTTACATAAAACACAAAAAAACCCCTCCAAACTAATTGAAATAACATTAGGCATAACACTAATGAAATGAAACATTAAGCATGAATTTAAGCAAATATTAATAAAATAAAAAATAAAACCCATTATGAAATAACATTGTATCTAATCTTTCTACCCATCTAATCCATCCATCTAATTTATACGTAACGCATGGAAGCAGACTTTCTTTCAGTGTGTTCTTACCAAAACCTGATCCTATTTGGAAGGCATGCATGCATATTAATTTTAATATGTGTTAGATAGAAAAAAACCTCTCTCTCCAAAAACTCATAAGCTTCTACATCTGTTTAGTTACCACCAAGGTTATCAAAATAGCTGAAATGTTCAGATCACACATTCTATGGAAAACATATTTATTTGGCCTATTATTCAAGAATCTTTATTCAGAAGTGCCCTGCCTGTCCTTGCTGTAAAGGGGCAGATTAGGGATCACAAGCTTAGCCAAATATTAATATTTCTAGTAATTTTTCATCTCATATACGAAGTTGCCAGAGGAACTGGAAGCAAGCAATCATTTTAACTTAGGATTCAAAGTTCTCAATTCATACACAGAGTGTCCATACACACTGCTTACACAATTAACGTTCCCTAAGAAACAAGTATTATTAAAGGAGCAGTGACTGTTGACAATGTTCTTAAAGCTTTTATTTCCACAAAAGAACTACGAATCCAGGTAAGGAAATTATTAAAAAAAAAAAAGAAAGAAAAGAGATTTAGTCAAATGGAAAGCAGATGAGAAAATGGAAGATAAAATGAAAAAAAAAAAGTTTAAAGGAATTACAGAAGGAAAACGAAGGTGTGAAGTGGCACAAGACAGAGAACAAGAGGAGGGGAATCAATACACCAAACCATAGGAAGCAGGACGACTCATTGCAGGTGCCCACACAACCATTTATTTGCAACCATGCTATAATGTTGTTGCATTTGTCAGCTACATTTCTCCAGATTTATTGTTTAAATTATAAGCTTCCACATCCTCATTTCAGCTTCTATTCCAAAGGGCATGATTTTCATAGATTCTGGATACTCAAGACATCTGACAGTGCCAACTGAAACTGCAGATGTTCATCTCCTCTGAAAGTTTTATCAACACAGATGCCCATGTGCAAAAGGACAGCCAGGAGCTTCTTCCTCACTTTCACATCCTTTGTGGAAAAAAAAATTTGGACAAGTTAGAGATTATTTTTCCATCCACTGATACACTGTTTTTTTTACAGGGGAAATTTTGCTTGAAAAGGAAGTGAATGTAATTGTGTTGCAGGTGGATTTTAAGACCACAGAAAGTGATCCAGCTCCTCTCTGTTATCTCAACCTCTCCCTCAGCCCAAACATCAAAACAAAACAAAAACCCCACTTATTTATTCTTCCCTCACTAAAGCCATTCTGATTTATGTCAGAGAGAGCGTACAATAACTAAGAAGGGAATCCAGCCCTGAAAATTTTTAGCAGCTTACTTCATAAGATTCGTTAATAGCATCAAAGTGATTTTTTCTATGTGTATATCAATATTTAAAAAAATTGTTCTTGTATGACTTTTAAATGTTTAAAACATTTTTTATGGGAACACGTACAATGAAAAATTGGTTACCAGAAGTCACTGTTGAATTTCATCTCCATTCATTTATGGTTCTTATTAAATACTAGAACATAGCAAAACCAAATCAAACCAAACCAATGACATGGGTTGTCCAATATAACCCTTTCATAGGAGGAACTAACAGCATAATTTTACAGCCTTTTGCAGTATTCAAATTTGGGCAATTTCAATGGCATTCCTTTTCTCCCATCTTGTAAATAATTTGAAGACAAAGTTCTCATGCAAACCATGAGGCCCCAAGATATGTAAAGCAACAGCCAAACAGCAAAGTCTTTTGCTGTAAATTGAGTTTTCTGTGAAAATTAATGAATCTGAGACAGATATATAGTACGCAGCAAGATTCCCCCAAACTGAAAATAGAACAGCAATAAAAATGCCAAGAAGTGATAAGGCAGCAATAACACATAAGAAATTTTATGTATAACTTGGAAAAAAATAGTTACTGGAAATGAGTGGGTGTTCTTCTCATGCCGTATTTTCCCTCCTTCTTTCCTTTTTTGTTTGTTTGTTTCATTTTCCTTGATTGCTGAACAGAAACGTGTCTGCAAAATGATGGATTAATTAGAAAAAACATACAGCTCTAGCTCCCACCACTAGTCTCTCTTTAAAAAAGGAAATACCTTCATCTCTGTAAGATCCCTTCCAAAGTCTTCATTATGACAGTGTGGTGGGCTTTGAAAGTCATTTACATAATAGCTAACAAAAATGTACTCAGCAATACACCGGGCCCACTAAACACGGGAGATAATTACACTAGGAGAATGATATTCCACTGCCAGCTCCATTTTCAAGATACATTTATTTGCCCTGTACAACCAAACACGCATTAACGTATCGCGTAGGTGTGTGCTACTGCAATCATCTACATGATGGGGGAAGGGAAGAAATACAACACACTATTCTTGGTATATATGTACCACCTGAATGGTATTTTTCATTATCTCCTGCACTGGGAACATTGTATTATTCCACTGGGAAGTCATAGTGAAGAGGATATAATTATCAGCAAAGTAATGGGGATCCTCTCGCTAATGGCCAGCTATTCAAATATCTCAATATAATCGCCTGGCCCAATCTCTCCCCATTGCCTACTCTTCTGGAGAAACTCATCATTTTTTCCACTTACTCCAGCATAATGAATTCATTTTGCATTTTCTTTGTGAGAAATTAAGAGGAATAGCAATGTAATGTGTTGACATTTGAAATGCAGCATAGAAAAGTTTAGACTGGCAATTTAGTTTAATCACCCACTAGCAGGGAGAGGCTGCTTATTAAATTAGTTCTTGGTTTACAGGACATGTATTACTCAGTTGGTCTCCCTCTTGTCTTTTTTTTTTTTCTTTCATCCACGACTCAGTTCACTATAAAGAAAGGAGAAGAAACCATGCTCACTTCAACTGTTTTAATCTATATGTCTTCCATTACGATCATTGATGTTGATGAAGAGGATGAGTGATGGATGAAAGTACTTACACACACACAAGAAAATACATCTTCTGAAAAAGCCACAGAATTTACTGTTAAAAGTCCATTCAAGATAAGTCCACATAGAAGAGTACTGATTATCCATTGTTATAAAAGCTCTCATGGTACTTTCCCAAAAAGCTTGAGTTCATCCCCTGCTTCCTGATGAAATTTCAACATCAGCATTAACACTCCACTCCTGCTTATGCTTATTTTGACGTTTTAATGGGATACAAAATTATTCCATCCCGAAATCTCTTAAACATTGCTCTGAGTGGTAGAAAAATAGCTTCACATATTATATTTTTGAAATGGATACATTGGAGGGGCAGCTGGAAAAATCTTGGGTTTTGTGGGTTTTTTTATCTGTTGGTTTTACACAGATAAAGAATACAAATCCACACGTTTTTTGCACACTTCCAGAGAT
>NW_010529944.1:0-42696 GCF_000687285.1 Phaethon lepturus
CGCCGGGCGAGGTGCCGCCGCCCTGGGACGGTGACACTGGAGGAGCAGCGGACAGACGGCCGTACTGCCCACTCCGCGGCCCTGGCTGGGAGTTTCCAGCACGAACCAGGCAGAACGTCATCACCGATTTTTCCACGAAGGGGCACACGGAAGTATACTTACATTAGACAAGAAAATTAGCAGCTGCTAGTTTGCTGGAAGTGAAAAACAATTAACAGTGGCAAGGAAGAGGAGTCTGTTGATTGAAAGCATTTCTGTATCTCCTCCCTAAAGCCTCTGCTCTGCAATAGTAAAAATATTATGCCGTTAACCGAGGAGGGAGCAGGGTGGGTAAGTCTCTTCCTGAACACGCTTAGTGCAAAGAGGGCGCGGTGCCGTCAGTGGGACTGCTCAAAGCATGCGCCAAAGGATGGCATGCCAACTGAGGATGTTCCATCCCTTTTGTCGTCTCAAAAAGTATTTAGCAACACGCCTCATTTTATATTTGCTGAGCTCAACTTGGTAACTGAAGAAATCTGAAATGGTTTTTCGTTGTTTTTCAATAACATATTGTTTGAGCTCTAATCTGAGCTTTAAGCTGTTTTAGGAGAAAACTCAAAACTTATTTCCCAAATGTTTCTAATGGGACAGTGACGCTTGTTTGGCATCCAGAAGACATGCTCATAACAGGACGTTTGGACTCCTTTGTATAGCTGTTTACTTCATGGGCCTGTTTACCTCGTCTTCACGGGAGATGTCTGCTGATCTAATGTCCCATATTTTAAAGTATTTTTGGTATATCTGTAAGACAAAACAGAAGTGCTCAAAGCAGCACAAAGCACTCTTAAGAAGTGGACAGTTCAGATATGCTTCAGTAGGGCAAACAACTTTTATTACAGACTAAATCCAAAATAGTTTATGAATATTCCAGCCAAGAGACAAGCTGAAGTAGACCAATGAATTGTCCCACTGCTGCTCCATCATGCCCAGATGACATTCTGAAGCTTCCCAGGAACCAGTGCTTTTCTGAGCTGTGCCAGGGACTGTGGAAAGGTTTGTTGAGGAACTTTTACCTTTGTAATTTAGCAAAGGGGTTATATGAATGGGAGCACTCCCATGCTCAATGCTTAAACCAATTTGGTGCGTTTAATTGCTGCTAAACTGGTTCATGACACTAGCTCTAAGTGCCTTGACTCACTTGTGGCAGAGATGACATCTTCCATATGTAAATTTATACAATATATCTATATGGTTCACCGCTAATAAAAAGTTTCACAGGCATCATTTGCAAGTGGTCACTGATATGAACATGCAAGATCCAGTGCAAAGTTCAATTCAGAGTTTTCTTTATTAAAATACCTTTTCACATTCCTTATACTAATGCATTTGTATGGACACTCATGGGATGCTAGAAAGAACATTAATCAACAGAAGAGTGCTATGAAGTCAGTCATTTGTGAAAGGTTTATGATACAAACAACATTTGCATAGGGAACAATAAATTAGAGATATTAGCTGGTAACTGGAGCTTGAAAATTTAAATTGGAATTTAAATGGCATGAGGATACAAAAACCCTTTTCTATTTCTTGCTGGTTTTGCGCTTTTGATGCAATGCTTAAAGCAGTAACTATGTATGTATATACAAATCCATGTCCTCTCTTTCACTATTTTCTAATTAAAATGAGAACCTTCTTACCTGTGGCCCAGATCTTGTAGTAATTTAATCTGTGGTAAAAAAAGGAGAGCAATTGCAGCGTCAAAGACCAGCTGGTTAAGGGGTTGGGGACGGTACTTTTCCTGTTTTGTTTTGTGTTCTCTTTTTAAATTAATGCAACTGAGATAAACATGGGCTGCAAAGATTAGATCCAGGTCCAAACTGGATCCATGTTAGTGGTTTATCATACTACAGAGAAAAAGGATAGGTATGGAGTTCCATACTGGACAAGCTGGACACATGTACGACTTGAGATCTCTCCTAAAATCAAAGGAATAAGGATTATACATAACAGGACTTTCATGTACAAACTCACTGACCTGGGTGTAGTATATCCACCCACTCAAGACCTATATTTTGCATTCACCCAGAATAACTGTGATGGGCAATCATTCCTTGAAGAACCATCACACCAAACTAATCAACAAGCATCAGAACTTTTAAAGGGGAAAAGCAATTTAGCAAATACAGAATATGTGTGCCTCTATCAGTAGAAGCACTTGGTAAAGTACTGAATCTCTCAACAGTTATTCAAGTTTTCAGAGAGCCCAGAACTCGCTCTTCTGTTAGGCCCTCATTACAGTGTAGCATCCAAGTGAGCTATAAATTAGCTGGCTCCAAGACCGGTAGCAGTCCAGCTGCTGCAGCACAGGGAGTTCAGCACAAGCTGCAAGATCATGTCAAAGTACGTACATGGCTGGCCAAGCTGTGCTGAGCTCTGTTCTGCCACAGTAGAGTGTTACTGAAAACCAAGTTAGCTAGTTTAAAACAAGCTTAGATATTTCTATATCCTGCTAGCATCACAGTAGTTACTGCACTGTAAAAATGTACTTCCTCAGCTCTAGCTTCTCCTTTTATTTCCTCAGACTGTGATGAATTGGAGGCTAGAAAGGCAAAATTATATTAGAAGGAGAAATTAAAGATGGGAACCCAGGTCAGCAGTTTCTAGAGGTACTTTCCTATGAGAATTTTTATTTGTATTTTTTTTCCATTAAATGCTTTAGGGACATCTCTGTTGCTCCCCCTGAGGAAAGAAACTTTGAAAAGAAGAGCCTGGCAAATTCTTAAGTGCTGCAGAGCTTTTGAAACATTTGCAACATCTTCCATCTTGGCTTGTTTTCTTCTCCCAGCTGATGTTTGAGATGACTGTTCTAAGTAGCATCAGGATGCCCTTGTATTCTCTGTTGGCAACAAGACCAAAAAAAAAAAAAAAAAAGGAAATTAAGTAGCATCAGGATGCCCTTGTATTCTCTGTTGGCAACAAGACCAAAAAAAAAAAAAAGTATGAGTAGAAGTGTCCCCCTGCCCTCTCCTGTCCTTTTTGATCAATACAAAAATTTTAAATATAGTAGCACATTCCTTAGAGAACTGTACAGTGAGCTAATAAATACTCAAAGTTCCCTGGGGAGATATTAATATTATCTTCACCAGATAAAAAAGGAAATAAGACAATGGGAGATTTAAGTTAACAAGTACAGGCTAGACTGCAATACTGTTAATCACCAACATCTGCAACTGGGCACTTACTGATGAAAGTTAGATTTTTATGGGAACTGCTGGAACTCAACGAATCTGAAAGTCAGATCCCTTATTTACTAGTAATGCCTAGTTGCCACAATTAGGCCCCCATCTTCAGTCCCACAAAAATGAAAACTTTCATAAGAAGCACTTGGGCATCTCAGCAGTGAGCAGTGCAGCATTCTACTTTTAGACACCATGTTTCTACAAGAATCTGCTCCTTTGAATAGGCTACCTATTCAGTACACAGCAGGGGCATAGAAACCTGGCACAGCGAACCACAAAAGGCAGTGTGCAGATCGAGAAGTCCTCTATGCTAGCCAATGGGAAAGGGCAAAGAGAGAGCCCAAACTTCATTGTCTTTATGTTGTATGACAGAAGTAATTCTGTCCACTGAGGATTCACAACTGTCAAGTCTTTCCTGACACCAGTTGCCAAAGCAAGTCTTCTTCCAACAAATATCTGCTAAGAGTACATGGTGGCCTCTAACCTAATAGTTTAGTCTGTCAGCACCGAGGCGCCTAATTCCTTTTGTGGACTTACCCCCAAAGGATTTGCCCCATGAGTCAGAGGCAGGAATTCCTGGTTTATAATTCAATGTTTATTTCAGAGTATCACCTTGTTTTTCATATCCTGACTGCCTGAAATCCCCCCCAATTTTAAATGGACACATCCTTCATCTTCATTTCCTGTCTGAAGCTATTGTGCCATGTTACTGTGCACAGCTAAACACATGCCAGGTCTCCCTTGGAGCTGGCTATGTTGTGCTGGCAGTGTGAAGCAATTCCTTTGCCACTGAGAATTTACAAAATACTTTTGAGATCACTTGAGTAAGATGAGAAAGTAGCTGAAAAAAACCCAGAAATTTCTCTGAATAAATGTAAATTGTACAGGTTTCTATCTCAGAGGGTACATTCTGAGGTTGAACAAATAGGCAGCTAAAAGTACACTATGTCCTGGCTGAGGCTGCCAGTCCTCATGTACCCCCAGGACAGAATCAAACAAACAAACAAACACATGCATCTAAGAGGTAATAGAGGAGGAGGAGATATGAAGTCAGAATGTACCGCTGAGGTAAATTTGACACAATACCAATTAGTATTTGGCGAAGTGGCTATCTCATTGTTAAGATATTTCCTTCAATATGTTTTCAGAAACTGGGACCATTAAATAACTTAGAAAGATTGCCAGCTCTGATTTCAGGAAGGAAACCTCCTCCCAGTTCCTCTCTAAGTAATTCATTTCTTTTGCAAATACTTCCTATGGATGGCATTTAAGATATAAATTTCTGAAACATAGGAGAAATAGGGAAGCAACCCCAAACCCAAAACTTTGGGTTCGTTTCTAAATGACCTAAAAAGTCCAAAACATTCAGATTCAAGCTACTCTGGACTGCAAATCAGTCAGAACCTATACTCAATTAGGCCTTTATACAATTCAAATAATTCAATCTTTAACTGATTGTTTTTCTAATGCACCACCTTTCTTGACATAATACAAACACTTTCAATGCTTCTGTGTAACACAACGGTTATTGTCAGTACACAATGTTTACTAAAGCCCTGAACTCAATTTTGTGATGGTCTCTCTGTGAAGATGAAGCAAGTTCACTGGATTATATTTATTCTGACAGAAACTCTGTAGGGACAAATGCACAAGAGCAGGGCTAGCACTCATTAAAATGACTGCTTCGTCTTTCTTTTCCACAGTGCAGTGCTCTGTTTTGCCTGTGACTTCTGGAAGGTCAATGCAGAACTCGGTAAGTTAACAGAGTTTATCTGAGGAGTGGAACCCACATTGTTATTTGAATTTAGAGAGTGAAAAGGACAGCAGGATCTGATGTCAAGTCTCCACCATGATTACTGAAACAAAAAGGTTGCATGTTCTCCTGTCTCTGAAAACATAGCTCTTAGCAAAACACTACTCTCTGCTGTGGTGCCCTTTGTCCCACACTTCTGGAATACCTATTACTTCCTAAACAGAGTCAAATTCTGCAAGTTTTTTAACAGGTCACTATAGCAAGTAATCCATCTAGCATTTCATGTGATTAAGATGCCAGCTGACCAGCCTAGCGCCTGAAGGCCTCCTTTCACTCACAAATTAAGAGAGTAGCAGAAGCAACTTCACCTCTGAGCCAAATACTTCATTTGGCTATAAAGAGGCAGAACAGCTGGAGAGGAAGCTTAAGCCACTTGATCACTTTATAAGGAGCATTTTCCTTTTCATGAGTAGGATCAGCAACTCCTCATTTGGACCAAACCTGAGGTACATCACAGTTAGGCATTGTGTGAAAATGAGGTACAGAAAAAAACAGTTGCAAGAAAATAATGATAGAAAGCACCTTAGTAGCTCCCTGCAACAGAAGAAGCCTGAAAAGTGCTGAGAGGCAAATAGGGGGGATGGAAAAATCTATAAAGAAATTTATCTGTCCAATCCAACTTTAGGTCACTTATCTGGAGAGTTCAAAAGAGGGAAGGTGCTGCTTTTTGTCACAGGCTTTATTGGGAATGGGAGTGGGCATTTAAGAAGTGGAAGATGGGGATCTGTTTTTTGCTATGTTGTTTAAAGCACTAATTATTAAAAAAAAAAAGAAAAGTTACTATGTTAAATACATGAACAATATCCAAGGAGGGGACAATGTCACAGATGTGAACTGAGTAAGGCTATTTCTAGGAAAGCTCAAGTTACGATGTGCAAGTGTTATAAAGCTGACTTTTCTTTGGGGTGTTTCTGAAAACGGGATTAGTTTTACAGAGTAGCTAGTTTTATTACTCTCCTACTGTTAACAGGAATTTGTACACACAACACAAAGAAAACACTGCCCTCAGCTGACACTTTTATCCCTTGAATCTAACACTACTTCACAGATTGTCTAGTTTAGCAAGCTTTAATTAGCCCAATTAATTATTATGAAAGTGATTTACATGGGGTAGTCAGTGTATTTTCACTGAAGCAGCCTCATTATACTTCATACAATGCACATATTCCTCATTATACTACAAACGGAGAGATTTTTTACTCAATTTTGGTCGCAGGAAAAGAAAACAAATCTCCATAAAACTTCGCTCTTTCATCTAACGTGCATTATAAATTATGTAGGATGTGGGGAAAAAAAAAAGACAAAAAATCCTCCTCCCTGAGCTTACACCAGATGTCTATCAATCACAGCCACTCCTGACCATTTTTTCTTTTGTGTCAGACAGGGACAAACTTTCTCATGTGTGACTCTCCAAGGAATGCCTGGTATAACCCAGAGGAGGGTTCAGCTCAATTTATTTTTAGAAAATTGAGGGCAAAGAATAAAAACAAACCTTTAAACTAAGAGAGACAATGATACTATAAAACCCTACTGGCCTGTTAATATATGTCTGTTTATTGTAACACAATCTGTGACCTTCAGTGCACTGCCAGTGTCTGTAAATAATACAATGGGCTGCTTTTTTATCCCATGGGGATGTGAGTGCTGATGGAGCCTTTCAAAACTCCAATGGATGCCATAAGCTGACGTAGACTGTGCTATTGTGATTCTTATTTATGAGTTTCTCTCTCTTTTTTTCTTTTTAAGTACAAGTTCCAAAGTCACAAAGTGTATGGCAGAAAACACACCCTGTCTGCCTGGTTTGAGGTTGGGTTAGATAGCTTATCTAACATTCATAAAAGTACTCCCGAAATATATGTTCCCTGCCTCTTAGAACTCGAGAGCAGAGTAACAGCTCGTTCAAGACATTTATTCTTTAAAAAAAAAAAAAAAAATCCGTATTTTTTCACTGGCTTCTTAGCCCTATAAAGCTGTTCACCACCTACAGAACCTTCACAAAACTCCTAATTGTTTAGCTGAGATCCTCCATGGATGGATGGTGCTATTCTCATCTCTTGATTAGAGCAGCGTAACTGTGACATAGCTATATACTCTAAGGTAAAAAATTGCTTGCCTTTAAAATGTCTTACAAGGTCTGTTTTCACTGCGAACCCTTAGAGTCATCCCACTTGCTATACCAGTGAATGAAAATGAATCCAGAAGGAAACAGTTATAGACAGCGAATACAAGTGAATTCTGCCCAACTTCAGGTAAACGATCACCCATTTCTCCTTAGTTTAGCTCTTCATTTCGTATCTTTGGAAGGACCTCACTTCTCTGGATATTCCAATCACAGAATGTATGTGTGTGCACGTGAGCAGGCACACCCCGAGGAGATTCACTGGCACCAAGCACTCGATAGATTTTACAGATGGAACTGTCACAACAGCTCTGCCCCCAGTGATACATTAACCAGCTGAGCAGGTTTTCATATGCAAATCTTGAGTGCCTCAGATCCATCAGGAACCTGAAACAAGCAGCACACATCCCCAACCTTGTGCCATTATGTCAGCATGAATATTTGTGGTACATATCCAAAGCTGTGCAGGTCTTGAACACAAATTCTTGGAAGATCAGCATTTGTCATCTACCTCCTCTACCAGCACTACCAAATACCAGTCAGTTCCATGGACTTTTAAAGCTGACCATTCTATAAACATAGTACTGAAAGCTTGACTAGTAAGAATATATATGAAAAGATTGCCCAGTAGCTGTCCAGTAAAGATCCTGAACAACAAATAAACAATTAAAACGTAGCAACACTTGAGCACTGTCTCACTAGATACACAATAATCTCAAGCCAATTTCCCTCTATTTACCTGCTTGCATAAAATGTATACTTACAGAATGCCTGTTTTCCACAGAATCTGCAAAATAAAATACAATATATAAATTATGAAATGGCACATTGCAGAGTGATCAGTTCTATGTTCCAGAAAATAAACTTTTGTGTTTAATCTAACTTTTTTTGTTCACCTTGCAATGACGTAAAATTGTTACCTACAACTAAGGTAGAAATTAGCTACCTAAAAGCTCTGGTCCTAAGAAGTATCCAAGCACTAGCTTAATTCAAGTACCTGAGTGGGACCAGACATTTCAAAGACCATGTTGAACAGTACATATTTGACAGCTTTCCTGATTATGGTTTAGAGCAGAAGTCTCTACTGAGAGCACAAGCTGTTACTGGACAAAAAAGAATCTTCCTTTTAGAGGCAAGTTCTCATAAGCATTATACTTCCTCTTCCAATTCCTTGCCAGGAAAATAACGTACTGCAGAAATCCGGTATAGGATACACTTTTCAGAGCCAAGTAAGATCCCGCAAAGACACCTGAAATTTTATTAACAAAAAGTTGCTTGTTCCCAATGAAAGCCTGAGAGCCAGCAGACTCTTTCCATTTAGGATCAGTTAACTTTAAGATTAGATCTTGGGCTTCTTTTTTTAAAAGTGGATTTAGCTATTCAGAAGTTTTACAGAATACCTTCAAATACTAAAACATAAACATTTCTTCTCCCTCTGAAAGGGTGATTAGATTCACACAGGTGAATCTAACTTTGCATATAACAATACTAAAGTTTCTTTTTCTCTCTCCTTTATGATTACATCCATGTATATTTGTGGTGCCGTTAAGCTCATACAGTTTCTACCATCCACATTTTTATTACATTAGGGTTGTGATTCTGCTTCACTGAAAGTAGCACCATGAACATAGTATACAATCAGGCAGCAATTTTTGGAACACAGAGAGACTACCTGAATGTTGCTGGCACTGCACACTATGAGTTTTCTCCAAAACAGTTCTACCCAGAACTTTTAGCCTAGGAAAAGGATTAAAAACTGAGGTGACTTCAGCACTTTATACCAGTGTATAAACTTAATGTCAGTATAAATTGAACTTAGTGTTTGGCAAGATTGATCCTTATGTGTTTAGCCAGTTTGATAAGAAACAAAATAAAAAGCTACATGGGAAACACATAAAAGCTTTTTGTGTCCTGAAAACTAACAGAAGTGAACAAAAACGTTGCTGACCCAGTGCTACATCAAAGCTTGACTTTAAGTGGACAAAACTATATGTAAGATTTATGAAGTGAGGTATTAACGAGCTGTAGTTTAGTCCTCTGTCACAATGTATTGTGCTTACAGGAAGGAGGAAATGAGAAATTTTGTATAAATTCCAAACTTCAAACAACGGGATGTTTGCTACCCCAAAGCTACTAGGTCACAATAACAGACATCCCACCTCCTTGTTATCTGTCACACAGATTCAAAATAGCATGGCTTTCTAGCTCAGTATCATATCTCTGTCGGGAGAATGTCATAATCTGTGTCCTTTGAAAGTGCTGCTGGAAGGCTATATGATTTCTAAAAGGTGCCAATCAGGTAAGACAGCATGTAGCCGCTAATGAAAGCACAGCGATACGGTGCTTTTGCTGATTCTTAGCTACATCAATCTTTTCACAACCTTTTTATTTCATTCTTGTTAAAAATATGAAGTGTTTTTTACTTGAAACACATTGATTTTACTGTGATGAAAGAGAACAGAGAGGTTTTCAAATGACACCTGGCCTTTCCTTACTAACAAAAACAGAGAAATGACATATGCTGGCTTCTAGTCATATCCAGAAAAATCAGTCGAGCTTCCATAGAGGGAAAACAAGAAGTTGTATATTTCATGAAAGGAATCAGAGCTGAAGGTCTAGTGCTGGCGATTTCTAAAAGATTCCAAAGTCTAATACAAATAGGCATTTTTGTGGGATTTCTGGTGGATTTAAACTCTTGCTGTTGCTTTTAGTTGATGGGGTTTTAAATTTGAAGAACATGTTTTTACAAAGGAATACATTAATGGCAGGAATTTAAGACACTGTCATCCCCATCTGCTCTGCCCTTTCACATTGCTAGAGGTTATGCAGCAGAGAATATATGCCTAAACAGTTGCAATTCATTATCCATCTCAAACCCATCTCCAACACTGGTGAAAGCTAAGATGCTAGATTATCAACTGAAGATGCTGAACTGCAGACACTACATTCTGCCAAGCCTTTTATTGGAGCAGTAGCTTCTAACAGAGAATCTTGGCAGGCAGCTTGGGAACAGATCTTACACAGGGGCATGCACGCAATTCAGCTTTGCATTTTAGGTTCAAGCAAGGTCAGAAGCTCCCTGAATATTTGTGCCTTACTGAAACCATCTGTCTTTGACTAATTTTTGGCTGCAGCTATTGTAAGCATTTGGCTCTGGAATCAATGTCTCACAGATCCTGGCTTTGGTCTAAAATACGTCTTGAAACCTGAAGATCCAAAGAGTTTTTATTTTGGAGAGGGGAAAGGTTATTTGCATTAATTTGGACTGTGTGCCACTAGCATGTGCTTCAAAGGCCTGAGTTTTGAATAACATAATGAATCCCCAGACCCTGTGAGTTTTCTCTGTGCTGGAAAAAGCATTCAGTGGGAACTTCTGGCTAAGTACAGAGATGTTAAGCCTGAGGCTCAGTATCAGGAAAGTATTTGAGCAGATTTCCTGATTGCTAGAACCGATTTCTAATAGTTTGTTCCAAACCGCTGAATGCAATGGGGATTTCTCATGCCTCTTTCCACTGGGATATATTTATTTTTCCAAAGTACATTGTTGGTTGCAATAGGATTCTTAGAACTTCCTGTCTCACCACCGCAGCGACCAATTCATTTTTCCAGACTTAGCAGCATAATGGCTGGCTCTGCATTTTGTTCACTAGATTTCCATTTTCCTATGAAGAAATTAGGAATAGCTATCTTGCAGTAAGCCACTATGAGTTCAGTTCAGCGCACATCAAGATCAGTGCATCACTAGCTTCTGTGAGCTTTGGATCTGATATAGAGCAAAGGCAGAGTTCACTAAGGAGCAAGAATGTACTAATACATCGTCTTCCACAAGAAGTGCTCTGTAAAAATGTAAGGAAATCTGTGAACTGGAGTGGGCTCTAGTCTTCTCAGCAATATGAACAGAACTGTTCTATCCCAAAAACTGGGACCAATGTTGAGGGAAGCGGTGGAGCTGGGATAAAGAACCAGTATGGAGATGCCTAGACTTTGTTTCTGCCCCTAGTGCCTCTTGGGAGGACGAAAGGTATGACGGAAGTAAATCATGCATATCTAAAAGAGCCTCCACCCACCCAGCTGAACTTAGTATCTGACACATCCTGACCCCTCCCTCAGGAAGAGCATCAGCTGCCAGCCTCGCCTGTGGCGACTCTAGCACAGGCAAAGTAGGCAGCAGGGCCACAGTCTTATCATTCTTGGCAGTCTGTTCATTTAGACAATTGCCTGTTTTGTTTAAGTCTCGGACTGTCTCAGTTCTTTCTGAACAAAAAGCAACTGCTCTGGGACTTGACTGGATATTCCTGACTCCCAATATACTTAGACATTTTCATAGAGCAACCAGAGAAAGCAGTATTTTAAGGAAATTAGTTCATCCTGATAGGTGCAAAGGACTTTTAGACAAAGGTGTTATTGACCTGACTGCTATTAATTTTGACCATTCCCCAAATCGCCATTTGGATGTAAGGTTTGATTTAAAGTTGAGGCTTGAAGCTTTAGGTATTTTATGTAAAATCCTAAAGTAACAGCCTATTGCTCTAGAAAAGGTTTTAAATCAATACCTGGGTGAACTTCCTGAACGCTGAATCTTCTTCCTCTGAATTAAACTAACCTTTCAATAACAATGCAAGGACAACTTAATCTCTTTCAGCTGCTTCCAGGGACAATGCTAGTGATCAGCATCCTCCTTAAACCTCTCATTATATCAGAGGAAATCTAGCGTCCAACTGAGGCGACTGACATTCTCTATCTACAGTACTATTATTTGACTTTCAATCAAAATACACCTGATTAGAGTTGAATTTTGCAAATGACCTGCGTCTCCTACTTTTAACAGATTAACTGTAGTTAATGACATGCAGGTTTTCTGGGATTTGAAATGTGCCTTTGACAGTTTGTCTCCATCCATCTTTAATGTAACACCTCTTCAGGCCTGGTACTCGGTATAAGGAAAGCAGCACAGCAGATAGAATGGGAAGTCTTACCATAGTGTGATGGAGATACTAAAATGATAGTAATAGGAGATAACATAGCCAATACCAGGAAAATAAAAAGAAAAGAAATTATGGCAGATGCTCAGCACACTGCCAAAGGCCTGGGGCTTGGGAAAGGCCAGAGCATTATCTGTACTATGGATTCATGATTTGGGATAAGGACAAGCCATAGCTGTAGAACTCAAAATACAGAAGTTGGTTACTGACATGCCATCTGCCTTTACTGGGGACAGCAGTGAGAACCATCAGAAAAATGAAGAGGAAAAATATTTTAGCTCAGTCACAAAGAATTGCATGAGACATAACTGACAGCTCTTCAGCTTCCTCTCTAGTGGACACAATTTGTGGAATGCACAGGCAACTCCTTGAAAAGACAAAATTGCTTATGAAGCACTCAATTAATTCTAATTAAACAAACCCAAACCACCATAGTTACCTACAAACAAATAATAATAAAATGTTACATAGGTCTTAGGTATTAAATCTGTCAAACTGTGTGGCTGACACCAACTTCCAAATTAATATAATTTCCCCAGAGGACACATTTGTCTGAACCATTAACTTCCCCAAGTAGATTGTACTCTCCAGCATTTTCTCAAAAATCTCAAAGAATATTCAAATGTAGTGAAGATCATAATGGTAAAACAACTTCTGCAGCCACTAGTAATGTTCAACAACTTTCACAATTGGCTTTTAATATACATATATTAATATATATTAAAGTACTTAAGAAGATAGATCTATTTCCTAGGGATCCTCCACTGCATTTATACTTTGCCACCTTGCAATCACACAGCCTGTCAAAAATCAAAGTAAATATTACACTTAAATAGACTGTAATGTTGCTATCCAAAGAACTACATAGCTATGGGATGAACTGCTTATCTATTTGGAACACTTTTCCTGTGTATCAGTCAGGAAAAACAGACGTGATTAAAACAATAAACTGTTACTATGTTTCCAAGAATAACTGAAACTGGAGAATGTTATGCATAAAAGAGCAGGTGGACTGCAAGATTAAGGGGCGTTTGCATATCATCTGGCTAATTCTGCTCAGTCTTTCAATCATATCTCATTTTATTGCAGTTCTCACTTTATGGCAAGGGCTTTGAATTACAGTTCTGCTGTACCAACCTTGAGTTTATCCTACATCTCACAAAACATGTTTCTGGTATATAACACTTTCCGTTATGTCAAAAATAGGAGTGATGAAAGGTGTAATAATCAGCTTCACACCTTGGCAGAAAGCAAGTGAGGTGTTACACAGTCAGCTTCTGCGGCTTGTTACAGGTCCAGTTCACATTCATTGCAAAATGTTTCAGAACATTAGTGGCCTTTCAGTTCAGCCCTGAAATGAGCTGTTTTTTTCTCATGATGCTGCCAGGTAATCCCACATAAAGTGCCTAGTCCTGTTCTTTAGTGTAAAGGATATTCTGCTTTTCACTGCAAGGATGTGAAAAATGCGTACAACATACAGGCTCAGGACCAAGCCAGGAGTCAAGATTCTGAAATTCTGTTCCCAGTGTTGTCACTCTCTAAACACATTGCCTTAAACAAATGACCTAATCCCTCTGTTTATTCAGCTGTAAAATAGAGATAAAAATTGCCTTATAAGTCCTCACAAGGGAAAATTAAGTAATGTTTTCTAAAGTACTTGGAGACCCTCAGGTGAAAGATTCCCTACAAACAGAATACTGTGTTAGAGTGGGTGGGAAATCCCTTATAAAATAGAAAATTAGAAAATTAAAATACAAAGATCAAAAATTTAAAATGGCGCACAACAAACCCAATTGGTAACATGGAAGGGGACAAAACCTGAACAGTGTGCTGCCCTAATATTTACAAACCTAGACTTCCTAACACAAAGACTGGAAAGGAAATCCTTTCTGACTTAGTCTTTGACAAACTATCAAGAAACGCTTATGACCTACTGTCTCTGAACTCATTAGTGCCAGAACATTTATAGACAATAATTGCCAGTAAGCTGCTAATGCCCACATACGAAAGTGTGTGTTACAGGAGGTGGAAGGGTAGAGTGGCTGGCACACACAATCTGAGACTATTTTTTATGGTGCTTAAAACAAAGAACACACCCTAGTGAAGTGATCATATTGCCTTAAAGGTTTTTAGACTTTGTTGTTGGAGGCTTTGTAGATATTTGCTGGGATTATATCCAAAACCAGTGTAATATTTTATAACACCTGGCAAACACACTCAGCTAAGAGGAAAAGTGCTGTTCATGAGCAGGTTGAGATAACACAACATAGCAACCTAATCCCTAACAGGACATGTTCAGGTCCAAATTCAGATCCAGCTGTATGGCCAAACTACTTAGCAGGTACCGTGCAAATGGGCCAATGAAGTAGATGTTACAAATATTAATCTCACTGCATTAAATATCATTGGTTTATGAGAAACCATGAACGTGTTATACAATTCATCAACACCTGTGATTTTGTAGATGCCCTTTGGTACGTTCCTGTGTAACTTGGATCTTTTTTTACAGCATTTATCCTCTAAACTATTCAGTCACAAATTTATCCCTAATCTTGATACAAATGCTTCCTTTATGTGTTTAATTTTTCACTAGCTTACTTACCATTATTAGCTTTTCTGATTTCACTATAAACTGTTTCAGTCCCCTTCTGTACAGGAGCTGGAAAATGTATTGGCACAGAATCAATTTCTTTTCTTTTTTTTTTGTTTGCCTTACGAACAGCTCCTTAAACAAACAGAACACACTGTTTTACTTTCAGAGGAAGCAGTTACATAAGCAGCAATGAGCCTGTAGAGTCTGTATGAAAAAGCAACTACACCCCCCCAAACCCAGACTGTAAGGTTCTCATATAGAGGGAGAGACATCTCTCTCTCGAGATAATTATGAAATAATTATTAATAATTATGATTTCAAATAATTTCAAAAATAATTATGAAAACAGGCTTGCCTTTCTAAATTTGACTTTAACATCCTAATATCTTCTCAACTTAAATTGATACTGCTTTAATTTTACGAAGACATCTACCACTAGACAAGAGTCTCTCTGGATCACTTTGAAGAGCTTCTTCAATTTGTTCTAAGGATTTAGGGATCCTAGACCTGACGAGGTCTATCATTTGGAAGACTAACTACATCCCCTTTTGGCAACTAGCCTGATTAAATTTTATGTGCACAAAAATAACCTAATTTGCTGTTCTCAGGTGGACATAGCAGAAGTGAAGGCTAAGAAGGCTTGTGGAAAGATAGAAAGTAAGGAGAAAAAGCAGACAGAGAAGATTTGTGCCTTCAAGGACACAGCTGGGATACAAATGCAATGTTAGTCTTAGACACACATTTTTCAGACCCTTTGGTTTACAAATAAACCCCTGTAAACCTCTGCTCTTATATGACATGGAAAGCAAAAAGCTCTTCCCATTTTGCTGTCTGGCATCTGCGAAAACCTGTCCACAGAGTTTTGATACTAAACTACAGACACTTACCCCAGGAGGGACGGGGCAAAGCCTTGTCTAAAGGCCTGAAAATAGCAAGAACTCAGTTTTTCTATGGTTGGTGTAAACACAGCTCTGGCTACTAGGAGATTAGAACAATTTCCTTGATTTCTTGCATGGCTGTAGATTAAGAATCCCTGGGTAACTGTAGTAAAGCACAGTGTTCCAGAACTCTGGGCATTTAACACCACTTTCTTCATTTGGTGTAAAGGCTTCTGCAGGCAGAGTCTAGGAGCTCGCTGTTCAAGGATCTCAAAGCATTTTAGAAACACTCATTCATTTCAGTTAAACTGAGTCTCTTAGAAAACCTCAGAATTCTATCAATATCACCTCCAATTTTTGTGGATCCTCAATACACCAAGAAGTTAGATTTTCCTAGTTGAAGTTAAAAAAAAAAAAAAAAAAAAAAAAAGAAAATTGTAGTTCCCTCTCTGCAACAAGCTGGAAAGAAAATTCAAATTTCTGGATACAGTCCTGCACTTTAGCTATTAAAAAAACTCAGAATCAGGACTATTACTGTTCTGCATTGCTCTGAAGAACCTAGGTGTCTCTGGCACCACATTCTAATTTCCCAAACCTAATTTCATTTTTCTTTAATTCTGTTAAGCA
Organism: Phaethon lepturus; assembly: GCF_000687285.1. Classification (NCBI taxonomy): domain Eukaryota; kingdom Metazoa; phylum Chordata; class Aves; order Phaethontiformes; family Phaethontidae; genus Phaethon; species Phaethon lepturus. The sequence goes on from NW_010529944.1 coordinate 16,231, forward strand.
TCCTTTAAATGTTGGGAGCTAACACAACAGAATTGAGTTGCAAAACTGCTATTAATTTCAAGAACAGTAGGAGTTACACTTCACCGAGTGCCTAATCACAGCTTTCAAACTTGCAGTTTTGGCATGAACTTTCTTCGCAAAATAGTCTGAAGATCTTGAAGCACATCCTTATAGACTATTGCTTACATGATCAATTTAATTTCCAGTGAAGTAAGAAGTAACCTTCTCAGAATTTTAATGAGAGGTAGCTCATCTAATTTTGAACACTTTTTTTTTTTAGCAGATTACAGTCCTAAATCTACTCCTGTTGACTCTGTGGAAAGACTTGGTGGGAGGCATTTCCTTAGCTTGCCTTTTTTTCAGACCCATTTCATTAAATTGTGATATAATGCCACTGCCCATGTTATTTTCTTTGTTAATCTTCCAAAATTCGTCTCAGCACTGAAAAAACGTGCTAGAAGAAATTACTTGGATGATTTCACATTTTATTCCCACAAACTTTATAATGTTGCCACCCTGCAAATAACTAACCAGCTATAAAAATAAAAGAGCGAGCATGTTCTTACTCAGCCATGATTAGCAGATTCTCCCTTCTCCCTTTAGGGATATTTCCTGATCTTACTTTAGCACTGGCCTTTGTTTTTGCTCAGATTAACAATAGAAGTTCTAAATCATTTTGCTGTCTTTTTGCACAACTGAGATTTAGAAAAGATAAGCACTGTATTTTTGTCAAACATATGACCACTGCAAGTATTCTCTAGAATTACCACCTCTTTAAATATCGAATTCCACTATGACTACCCCATATAAGAGCTGGACTGTGTAGCCCTAGCTCTACCTCATATTTCTCTAGCCTCTTCATCCCTACTTCAAAAAGTAGGTATGAAGTTATTCCCACATGGAAGTTTTAAAATAAAGCGGTGAAACTTTGCTTCTAGCAAACTTACCACTATCAATAACACTGTAATGAACCCTGGTTTTTGCTCCTCACACAGAAGCATAGTACACAAAGTTCTTGATGCGCTAGCCTATTCATCACTACACTGTGTTTAAAAGTATTTTAGAAACAACCAGCTAGTGAAGACATGGCTGCAAAACAGGATGAAACCACTGTTTTCAAATATAAGTAGTTCTTTACTGTCAAAGACAAGATGTTCATCCCTCTACAATTATGTAAACTTGTTTTGAGGTGGCATTCAATTATTCCTGATTCCCAACACTGACACAAATGCTACTGTTATAGCTTAGACACTGCAGTATTTATTGCAGTAGTCTTTCACAACACACAAAACATGGTTCTTTTGCTCCCAAGATGAACGTTAGTATTTACACTGACAACAGTGCAGGAGGAACAAATGGTTGGGAAGATAAATTAATTTGAAGTTAGTCCTGAGAAATCAAAGAAATCTAGAGATCCTGAAAAGGCAGAAGGAATCAGACCCTACATGCAGCCTTCTGGATGAGATCTGCCTGCCCAGAGAAAAGGTAAGCATAATATACTTTGTCTTCATTCAGAAAATAGGTGGAATCAAAAGAGGTGCACTAGGTATTTGGAGCTAGGCGATAATCTGAAAGGTCTGTTCCCTAAGAAGGACTGGTCATAACCCACAGACAGACATGAAAGAATATTATTATTTGAAGCAAAACTTGTACAGTAACATCAACGTGGCAGAAGTGTTGGTGGCAGTCCTATGGCTGAATTATTTTTGTGGGTGTACATGATTATTACAAGGGTACATAAAGAAACTTGGCTTTGCTTCTCTTTTCCCAAGAATAAATCTCATCCAGTTCTCATTGTGATAGGCAGTGCAGAGCTGAAAGAATTAATCTTGCAACTTGGTTTCACATAACTCCTGCCATTTAAGCAGCATCCTCAAGATGCTCTGAAAGATTAACACATTAAATACTTGCAGCGCAGTTGCTATTTATGTAACCACGGCATGCATTTGCTAAGCATTCACTTGTGCCCTGGGTGCAAAAAAAGAAATAGATTGGGGAGCTACCATGTCGCAATAGACTTGAAGCATATATAGAATCAATTAATGTTCTGTATGTCATACATAGGTTTGCAACATGAGACAGCATTCAGTTAAAATAATCTGATGTCATTTACACACTACCTTTTAAATATTGTTTTGCAGTTTGCAGCTTAATGGGATTCAGTCTACATAGCATGGATACTATCTTATTACTCAGTCTGCTATACTGGAATAGTGTTATATATCAGAAATGGGATGAAAAGGCTATTTTTAGAGATGCTGATCTTGCATATAATAGGGCTTTTAATTTAAATAATCATGCATTAGCATATTTTTACCATTCTACACCATTTATTGCATAGTGCAACCTCAGAAACAGTTGGAACGATTAAGTATTAGCCCTATTCTGGAAAAGGGTACAACAACTATGGTGTCTCAGTACAGAATTTAGCAGAGGTACATAAATAGCATGCTTAGAACACAGGGAAAACTCTGATGAATTATACCAGCAAGTGAAAACAGAGAAAGAATATGAGGACTGGATGTTCTGGGAGAGCTTTGCTGCCAAGCTTGAAGGGTGAGCACTTTCACCCAAACATCTGTATTACTAACTAAACAATCCTGACTTTGGTCTCTGAAATAACTTGAGTGGTCCTTCCTACCAGGAAAAGCAAATTTATCCATTTCTTTATCAGTCTGTGTCTCATTCAGCTTCAGCTAAAGCAGAAAAGCTAGAGCATAGCATAAATGTCTCCCCTGGGTTTTATTCACTCTTAGCTACTTGACACTTTTTTAAAATTTCTGAAAGATTTAACAGCTTTCAACACAAGGGTATAATGATATCCCAGGTCTCCAGATGACACAGAATGATTGAAGTGTGCATTTGGGTGTTGAGAATAAATTGCAGTGGATATTTCTCCTTCAAGGTTGCAGAAAAATGTATTTTAGCATCATGCTATGAGGTCTGGTTACTGTTACCATAGAACTGTGAAAGTAGGAGGCTAAAGTTATCTGGGCACTGATATTCTCATTTCTCTGTTCGATGTGCCACAAAATCCAGGATGGTCTCCAGACTGAGACTAAATCTATGCTGGTCTCTCTTCCTTCTGTATCACAACTGAATTACAGCATTGACCCTTCAACCAGCTCCCTTCTAAAGAGAGGAAATTCCACTGCTTGCTGTTCTCTCCATTTTCCTACCCTGCAGCTAGCCTCAAATGGCTGTCAATGAATTTGGACTCCATTAAAGTGATGATTCACAGCAGGCTGCCTTCTGCTCAGAGCCATAGCTCCAGCTGGGAGCCCTGCTCTGCACAGACCTCATGCGGATGGGAAGGGCAAGTGCACAAGAGAATCCCAGGGGAGGAAGGCTGGCAATGAACAGCAGTATGGCTGCCACAGCATCATCTAGATTAAGGAGCTCTACCGGCATGAAACTGTCATGCACACAAAGCACAACCTGCTGTTACTTTCACAGGTGCCAACATCAAATCAGCGTCAGGGAGTAACAAGATGCCCAGAGTTGCTCCCAAAACATAACCATAGAGGCCAGACAGATTATTACCTCTGTGAGGATCAAGCGTTGATACTTCAACTTCAGTGTACTCCACCTCAGCACCCTCAAGGTCAGGTCCTGCCCCAAAAATATCAAGAAGATGTTTCTTTGTAGAACTGTATGCTTCATTTGAGCTGTGGGCCTGATCCTGCTGCCACTGAAATTAATGGACAAGTACTCATTGATTTTGATAGGTGCAGGATCAGGCCCTACTTATGGCAGATGTGAGTTACTCTTGCTAAGAGTTGTAAGGCCAACCCATTCCTAAGGGTCACCCCAATCTGAAAGGCAGTAGACAAACTCAAGCCAGATTTCTGAAACTATGAGACGTGCAAATTGTGCCTAAATTCTTACTTTCAATTTAACACCTTCAAAAGTGGCACAACACAAATGGAGCAGGGAATTATCTGAGACTCTCCCATATTCCTGCTCCAGCTCCTCTCTTCTCTTCTATTTCTCTCCCTGCCATTACTTCTTCCTCCTTTTCTATGGCTGCTATGGCAGGACACTTCCCATTCTCCACTTCCCTCACATTTAAAGCTTTCCCTAAGTCTTTCATGGCCTCCCTCATCACCTCTCATACTCTCAATTTCTGCTCTGACAATAAGCAATTTCATCACTTTTCTCTCATGTTGCCCTTCAAACTCTCCATAGAACACCTACAATGGCGACCCATCTTCCTCCTCAAAATGCTCCTCTGCCACAATGCCCACAGAAATCCTGACAACAATTAGACACCTAATTTACTAAGACTACTGGCTGACAAGTACTGGCTACCTAGACACAACACACACAAGAAACAGCTGTTGCTTCCTACTCTGTCTTTTCCTTAGGGTGGAGATGGTTTTCTACTAGATTTCTGTAAAAGTTGGAAGGAACTACAACAGTCATCCAGACTGGAATCCTGCAGAACTGCTTGTGGATTTTCTAGAACAGAAATTGGAGAAAGATCTAATAATTAGAACAGCAAAGTTTTGGAAAGCCTTCCAGTAGCATTGGTGAGAGAAGAAAAGAAAAAAAAAAAGCTGAACAAAACAAAATGTTTAAGGTGGCATATTAGTTAATAACAAAGTTTAAATGACATGCTTCCTAGAATAGGCAGTGATTTTGAAGGATCAATACAGCCTTATGTTCCTATGTTTCTGCTGTCTGTGTGTTTTACATGAGAACATCTCGCTAGTTCTAATTTGACTTATTCAGGCCACAATGGAATATCTTCCATTCACCTACTATAAGCTCCGCCCTTTTGCTTGCTGAAGTAAAAGCTATTGTCACACAAATGCAGAATAGATAGTGTTATTTTAGAGGTATATAAATAACAGACTTGTTTTTCACATCTGGTAGAGAGATCTGCAATAGCCTAGTTAGTTTAAACGAAGCTGCCCAATCCACAGTAGGTAAGGATTGAATCCATTTATTTGTCACACATGCAGATCATTAGAACAAAGCCCATTTCATCTGAAATAGGCAGGATAGAATGGAAAAAGCAAGAGCTATTGCACTAGAGTTTCCAAAGGTTGTTTCCAAGTTTTCCTGTCAAATTAACTTAGTGCAGCACCCTTCTCTTAGTTTTGTGGTACAATGCTGCCCTGACACTCAGAATTGCACCAAAGAATTATCAGTTAGAAATTCCTGCCACCTATCTTGCATACAGGCTTATGCAGGAGTCTAGTTCCATGCTCTGGATTAATTTTATCTTAACTTTGATCTTTAGTTACACTAGATGCCTTTCCAACTATCTTTCAACTCATGGTCCAATAGACAACCAAGTCAAAACGTACTATAAGCCATCAGAAATTGCATCTAACCCATGAGAATACTTTCACATCAATATAAAACAAAAATATATGGGACAAAGTATGCTTTCAGATAGCAATACCCACATATTTAAGTACTATTATTTGACTAAGTATCTTAAAAATACCAGTCTTGAAGAATACAATGTACTAGATGATGAAGTACTTGATGACATGTTTTAATGAAAAAAAAGAATATATAGCCCACATGGTATCTCAAGGTATTTGGCAGGTTATTTTATTCAGATTTCATAGCAGATTATTCTTAGGTTTAATGCTTAAATATTTCAAGATCTTCAGAAATAAAGAAAAGACAGAGAAGTAAAAGGTGCAGAAGTCTGTAGGAAAGTTTTTTTAAAAAAAGTTCTGAGTATTTCTTGTATAGAACTTAAAATTTTGAGTCTAAGTTGTATTTTTATACCATCCTTCATTACATGGCCTGGAATCCAGCATAACTAATTACACTTCATAATGCAGTTGGTAAATGGGTTCTATCATTGTCATTTTGCATGTAAGGAAAAAGAACTAAGCTCAGCAAAGGAAAGAGTCTTCCTCACTATCAAAGAGAAAAAGGAAAGGACTGGACCTATCAAATCCTGACTGCTACCATTAGAAAAACATCAAAACTTTCAGTCATAAAATAATTTTAAAATCCATTAAGTATGAAATTACCTTTACTATCATCTGTGGATTTCATGTGATTTTCACTATCTTCAATGTAACCTGACCCTAAAATATTAAAGCAAAATTTGAGCTGACAAAATAATTATAGTCAATCAAATAAATGAGTTACACAGCTGCAACTCCTATTGTCATTATGTTTATTTACATATGAGAAGTTCTACTTTTAGATTCACACCCAAGACATTCATATAACACAGGTGGGAAGAATGTGACTTTTTAAACGATCAGCTAAAAAAACACCCAAGGGGTAACTTTGTTTATATCAGGTGCTCTAAACAACATGTCCACCTATCTTTGTAAAGTGCATTCACATCCTGAAATGAAAGGTGCCCAGTCACGGCACGTTAACATTGCTATACTGTGGCCACATCACAGGACCAAGTGCCACAACTCAAATTCCCTCTCTGAAATAATTTTCTTGCAGTTGTGTCAAAACCAGAAATTTTCTTTTACCATGATTTCTCTATCTGTAATATTGTTAACTGATTGCCTGGTAGAAGTGTCTGAGCAGACTTATAAACCAATCTTTATATGACACGCTCATAAAAAACTGTACCAAGACAAAATGATAGAAGATACTTGGGAGAATGTTATTGGTATTCCTCTGTATTCCAGAAACACTGGGCCCTATCGAAACAACAACCATTTAAGTCCAAAACTTTAAATGAATGTTTAATAAAGCCAACTCACTAATAGTCTTACAGCAAAATATCCTACCTGAATAGTAGTCTCCATCATTATGCTGTCTTGTCAGTTTTTCATTTGTCAAGTTTGTAGCCAAGGCAGGACTGAAAAGCAAACCAATAAAAGTTGATGTAATTATCCAAAACCAGTCAATAAAAACAACAACATGATGATATGCAAAGATCAGTCATTTTCTATGCTGACTACCAATTCTTAACTATTGAAACTAATGAAAATTTTGCCTTTGTCTTTAATAGAAGCAAAAGCAAACTTTAACATCAAAAATGGTCCCTTTTGCATTATGCTTCTCTAAGACGTCTATATTTTTAGTTTCATATCTAAATGCATTCAAATGTAGGCCTGACATTCTTCTATTTCTCTTAGCTGGCCTTTTTCTTTCTATTTTTAGAGTATTTCCTCATCCTGTTGTTGTGTTAGCAGGTGGTACATGAAGCACAACCATCCATTGTCTGCAGGTGTGTGCCATAATAAACTATATTCATATGGTGGAAGGCCTCCAGCCCTTTTCATTTCACAGAAGTACTTCACCATCACCATAAAGCAAGCCATCTTACCCAGACATCTCCATGGATGGTCCTTTAGCTTGACAGAGAAAAATAAAAGCATCTATTAATAGACTGCACAAGTAAAAGAATTTAAAAGTAAAAATCAAAACAAAAATATAGTGATTATCTACCCAAGTCAGAATAATTTCTCTTGGCTATCACATAATTAATTACCTAGTGTCTTACATTCTGTTTATCACCCAGGTCCCTTAAATTTAGGTTTCACAGAGAACTTAAGATTGCAAACCCTAGACTTTAGTCTGGCCAATTTAAGGAGTCTGGGACATCCAGATACTCCAAATTTTCCCAAATATTTTGCAATGTACTACATATCACAGGATTTTAACTTAATGCAGATTTACTTATTTTCTGAAAAAACAAGATCTGAAAGAATACCTTCATGATAAAAGACAAACCCCTAAGTGAAATTTTATTACAGTGTGGGGAGAAAACAACCACCCCACAATCTAATAATCTTAAATTTGTTTCATGAGGACTGGAGAAATAGCTCAATTACACCCTAGCTGGGACCCCAAATCAAATTGTCACAGGTCTATAAGGGATCAAAAAACTCCTCAGGCCCTGTCTGCCTTTACATTGCACAGGACTGAATTGTAGACCTAGGACTGCATCAGAACAGTGCAATTCTGGCCTAACTCCAAGAACGTTTGCTTCACCAGTGCCTTCCCAGCACCATTAGTTAGATGCTCCCATTCTGCCTAATGTACTTGGAAAGCTTCAGCACACTTACAGCTTAATTTGGGCCACCTGACATTTTAAAGCAGATTTTTAGTTTTTTAAAACTGTATTTACTCATCTCCTGAATCTTCACCCTCACAAGCCTTTGCTTCTGACACAAATGCAAGTTTTTAACTGTAATATATTCATCACCAAAGAAATAGAAGGGAACCATTCATTACCCTTTTTCTTCTTACACAAAAACCACCATAAAGTGAGAGTTACTGCTCCTGCAATAGGTATTAGGACAAATGCAGCAATGACTCCTTTCTGCCAAGCCGCTAAGATGACTGGAAAAAAGACAGACATGTTTAAGAGAGTACGTGCAGTGACAGGTCATAATTACCAACTTCTGCAGTTCCTGACCTTTCATTTTACTACAAATTGGCCTTCTCACACACTGGGGGAGAACTTTAAGGAGACACGCATGCAAAGTTCACTGGTGAGCCTCTCCCTCGTGACCGAAAACTCAATACAACAGGTTGCTTCCAGCTTGCATCTGGCTCTTTTGGCTTTTGAGTATCCCTTAAATTTTTCTATGTAAGTTAAACAATCTCTGTTTATAATTGGATCTCTCTGTTTAACTTCTGACAGTGGTGGAACAAAAACAAGTGAGGGAGTTATACTTAGTAACATCCCAGATAACATGACCTCACCTGCCACGATGACATAGTATGCAGCTTATCATAAAAGTTAGCTTACCACTGATGGTTATCGGAAGGCTTTTCACATCCACATTAGCTCGATTAGAAGCCATGCAGTAATATGTCCCCGTGTCCTGCCTATTCATTGCTTCCTTGCGCCACAGAACTCTGTCTGCATTTTCATTTTTTTCAAATAAAAGAACTTCACGATCAGTTTTTCTAAAAATCCTGAAGAGGATTGGCCAAGATCCTTCTTTCACAGAGCAAAGAAAAGTAGTATCACTGCCATCTTCCACTTCTCCATACGGAGTACTACCCAAGCTGGCATTCTTGATTGGTACTACACAGGAAGGCACAAAGAAAACAAATATTAGCACTATTAGAAGTAACTTTTATGATAAAATATTGTACTGTAGAAATACTTGCTTTAATGCCATTTTCCTTAGTTAAACAGCAGCTAAATACACAGCATTAATCTGAACAGTCTCTGCCAGACAGCATCCTCTAGTAAATATTTTTATACACGCAGAAATAGAGAGGGCACTATAAAGAAACAAATCAGACACAGAAGGAAACTATATCCATTCAGCAGAAGTCAGTCAACCTCTTTTCTTAAACTCCTTTGGATGCCCCTCCAGGCCCCAATCTACAAATTATTTAATTTTCAGAAATAATAAACTCAGCAGTTCGATAGTGTAAATAATTATAGCTCAATTTATGTAGCTATGCTACATAATTAGTAGCATAGTTATGTAGAGTTACGCCATTTTATGCTAGCTGTGTTATATATGTCTTGTAACATTTAATATACAATAGTGAATATCAGCAGATAACAGATCAAGTTCTTCAAAGGTATAAGCAAGTTCCAAATTCTAATGATTACAGAATACAGCAAACACAATGAGAGAAGTTAGTTTGCATTTGAACAAGTTGTAAGAATACCCACAGCCAAAACACAGTTTTTAAGTTTGCTGTTTTACAAATTAAGTATATTAGCATACACAGAGCTAGTGTAGGAGCAGATGAGCATCAGCACTTATAACTACACAGGGAAAAAAATGTACGTACATTCTGTGATGCAAGGCATGTAGAATGTTAGTAGCTTCACAAAATGTTTGGGATATGAAGCATCTGTTTTGCTAAAAATCGCTAAAGAAAATGTCTCTGGAAGTATTACAAATGTGTTCGGGGCAGGGTCATGGATAACATGAGGCAGATGTAAAGGAGGAGTCATTAAGGCAACACTGGTACAGAAGGAGAAGGAGGAAACCAAATCTGGCATGAAAAGATGCTAGTCATGAAAGCTGTATTTGTACTAGATAGGAAGCAGGAAGCAGATTTAGATACAAGACACGGGTTACTACAACTGATCCCATGATAGAGAGGATTGCTCTATGAAACATGAGTCTTTTTTCAGATCTGGTACAGACAGAAAGGATGGAACACAGAGAATTTGAAGCCGCCACCCCAGAAATGGTGGACTGCAGAAGATTGGCTCACCAGGCTCCAAAACGTGACTTCCTATTCAGAATTTCCAAATGGTGTCGCAATATATCCTGAACCACTCTCTGAATATCACTGAACACACATCCGAGCTCTAGCAGCTGGGATGCACTGGTTCCAGCAAAGAAATACCCACTTGTTAATGGGCTAAGATTATGCTTCGTATTTGTTTATTTGTTACTTGTTATTTCAAATTACCTTGACTTTAAGTCTCACTGGATAAATCCCTTCAGAGTTATCATTCAGCTTCTCTCTAGTGTTAGCAAAGCATACCCTGGTGGAACTAGTGAATTTAAGGTGTGGTCCTACTTCTATAGTCTAGGCAAATGCAAATACTGTATTAAAAGACCTGTTTGGGGACTCAGAGTGGAGAGCATGTCCTTCACCTGCGCAATAATCCAACTGACTCAGAAGAAATGCAACAACTCTGGATGTATCTGTTCTAGTCATATACAACTGAATGTCAAAACTCAGGAAGAAACCAGCCTGTTAACCACAAGTTCACCTTATTAAAACCAACACAATTTGGGTTCAAGCCAGGACACAAAACTGCAAACTCCTTGGCAGAGAGAGATACTCTCTTCTTTTCGATAGGTCAAGAACAGACTTCTGCTCTGGTCCTGGACTACTTTGCTGTAATCAGGTTAGGTAAATCTAAAACACTGCTGATATATTCAGGAAAAGTAGCAAGGATCCAAGGATATGGGGATAGACTAGATGACCTTTAAAGGTCCCTTCCAACCCAAACTATTCTATGATGCTATGATATGGTTAAAATGTCTCTCCAAATGGATCCTCCAATCCACCAATTCCCGTACTTACAGTTCCAAAGAACACTATTTTTTCCAATAGCTGTATGCAATTTCTATCTGCTCAAATGACACCAACAGAGATGTCAACAACATGCATAGGATACATAGCTGTACTTATCTTTCACCACATATTGCTGAACCACTACCAAAATAGTCAAATTTTTTACAACATCAGATTGACCTAACTGAACAGCTCTGAACCAAGTAACATAGGGGCGACACTACTGAGCAATCAAACATTTTGAAGATGTCACGGGCAAATCATTATTTTGTTTAATAAAAGGTCAATACCTACAATTAGTTGGTTCCTTCTGTAGATTCAGAATATTCTCAAGTCCTCCAGGAGCAGCAGCACAAACAATGCTTTATTTCCACTTGGGTAGGAGACTATTATTTCTGCTCTCCTCATTCAATATTAAAGATCAACTCCAACAAGAAAGTATCTGTCAACATGAAGCCTGCAACTGTTAGGGACCTTCATCTAGTGCAAAAGGCTTCATTTTGTCTCCTCAAACAGGTAACTCTGTTCTCTACAATTCAAGGTCCAATAAATTTTCAAATTAAATTCAAGCTCCAATACATATCTTGGGTACAGGATATCCAAGAAACTTCCTTATGCCCTATGGCAAAACCTATTGTTAACAAATAAGTTCTTTGGGCACACAGGGAACTGCCTGTGATGGTGACAGAACATACCTAAATCAGTGACAGAATGATCTTGAGCCAAACCTTCAAACCTCTAGGATCGAAACCAGGAACTGGCACATTAAACCTCACTACCATTTGCTCTGAGTGCACCAAACAAATCTACAGAAACACAGTATACTGGTGAAAAAATCCTACCAAGACAAGATGCTCTCTTACATGGGTAATGACAAGGAAAACCCACATGCACATGTTTTAAGAGTTCTCAGCCCTGACACCAGTCTTATGTGGCCTACTGCAGAATTATTATGTACTTATATTCCTCTTCATATCTGCCAATAGCACACTTGTAAATCAAAGCTTTTTCACTTGCATTCCCGTTCTTGGAGTACTGTTCAGATTCCCAGCATATATCAGACGTCATGCTATCTTCTGTGGACTTGCCTTCTTAAAGCTTCAACTACCAACAATGGGCAGAGGAATTTTCCCTTTCTACTTCATGCATATTTGTAGATCAGAGATTTTGTTCATATACAGTAACTCCTACTTGCTAGTAAGGCATAATAATAGACTGACTTTCAGAGCTACTTAGCAACTGCAGCTTCTGGTGTGGAACATATGCTCAGTGCCTCTTGAAAGTTGCAACTAACAACAGAGGTATTTAGGGAGATTATTAAAAGTGCGGATTTACATCTTTTACCAGGAATCTAGCTAGCTCAGTTCTTTTAGTGAGTAACATCATAGACTAACTCCAATATTATTATGTATACATTTAATCCAGTCCTATGAAAATCAAACACAAAGATCAACTCAGTGGTAGTTAACTTGATTGAGGTTACTATCAGGATTTTTACTTCAGTGACAAATGATCTGTGATACAGATCTCCGACTATTTTTAATTCAAGGGAGCAAAAATTGATAAACGTTTCGCATCCCTTTTGCTCAGTCCATCATTCGCTGCTACGGTTTCAAAAATCAAAATATTACATTAGACAATTAAAATAAACAAACTTACCTATTACTGTGATGTTTAGAATATTGCTAGTCTTCATACCACTGGAGTGATTATTTCTAGCATCACATTTGTATCCTCTTTTGTCATTTTGTCTAATATTTTCATCCAAGAACGTAGCATATGTGTCATTAATTACTGTTTTCTTAACTTCATTTCCTTTGTAGAATGTGAATGTTATTGGTGGCGTTCCCATCACTGAACGACAGATTAACCGTAGAGGCTTCCCTAACACCACCTCTGGTAAACCACTGACAACGGAAAGACTTGGCTTGGAAACTGGAGCTAAAAGGGGAGTAAAAGAAAAAAATGTTGCAAATTACACTGCATAAGGCTGAAAGATACAATATTATTTTATTTAAAACATATAAATATATCATATTTAGCTAGTTTCCACACACAGCCTATATTGAGAAGCTCTTCTTCATTGATAGACTGGAAGCAGGGGGTTGACTTGAACAAAACAAAAACATAGATAATAAAACATATATGACTTAGACTAAAATCGCATACAAGGAGAATGTAAAGGAAACCAAAAAAAGGATCAGTGACACAGCTGTGGATCATCCAAACTCCAGAACTAGCTCTGATCCAAGGAGTAAGTCTGTAGAGCAAAAATATATGCAAGTACCATTGCATGTATTACCTGAGATGGATCCTGCAGTACCTAATCAGGGACCTCTGTTTCTGCAGCACACCGAATCACAACCCAGTTAATCCCCCTTTACAGACTTGAGGACCAGCTGTGGTTGTTCCATGAGAGGGAAGGAAACTAGGGTGTTTATAACTAGTGTGCTGGTGAGAGGGTTGTATTGATAGCAAAAAACTTGGCTTTTCTGGAGTAGAGGTATCCAGATGATCTCTCATGGCTTTCTGCCTGGAGGGCCAGGGAGAGAGATTCAAGGCAGACACTGACAAACTTTCAGATCAAACTGATGAGTAAAAGGTTTGCAGAACATTTCCAGATCCTGCAAATGGTAATGAATCAGTTTATCTGGCACCTAGCAGAATCAAGGGAACAGAAGGAAGACATGCTAACTTCCAAGGGCCAGCACTGAAAAAGTCTGACTTGATTAGATCATGATAGGCCAAATCCTCTACAGCTGAAGATTACAAGCACATCCCACAGAAATTAATATTGCAGGAACTAACAGAGACCATTCTAGTTCATGAACTAGATACTGATTCTGTAAATAGATGTGGGTTTTTATAAGCTTACAGTGTTGATTTTTTCCCCCCACCATTGGGTTCTAAGCCTCTGTATCAACTCACCATAAACATTTATCCTTACAGGTTTGCTCTCCTTGACTATTCCTTTTACTTCAGCTTTACAGATATAGGATCCAGTATCATTCACATTGACCCTCATTGTTAAGTTTCTAGAATTTTTCAGCGAGATGTCTCCATTTGAATTTTTCCGTAATATAGAGAAGTTAGCTTTCCGAAAACCACTAATGCTGCAACTCAAAGTTAGTTCTTTATTTTCATCCAGCTTACTCATAGAAGCAGTCAATATTGGCTTGGGGAATAACTCTGCAAGATAAAAAGAGAATAAACTCATTCACATCAAGCCTAAAAGAATTATAAATACCTATCTCAAAGTATACAGAATGAAGGATATACTGAAAGTTTACAATCATGTTATTTTAATATAATAATATTTTCAGGGAAAACAGAAACTTAGCAATCACTTGAGACCACTTCTCAAATGTGTTATTTTAAAATATTATTTTAGTTGGAAAGTATTGTCAGGCAAAAATCAGAAACCAAAATCTAAATCTAAATTGCCTTAACTCAGGGAAAATTTATACTTGGGTCTGGAGGTTACACTTGGATCTTGAGTTCTACCAAATTTAAGTTTAAATATTAATCCATTGAGTAAAATCTAAGATGAACAGAGGTGTTACCTGCTACAACAATATTCAGTTTGGTGGTTTTAGATGCTCTCCCCTGCTCCACCTTACACAGGTATTCACCACTGTCCTCTAGAGTCGCTACTGTAGAGTATTTCAAAAGTTTCTCATCTCGTACACTGTTCAATATTGTTTTGTTTTTCTGCAGTATGATTTCAATGTCACGCATTCGGGCTACCACAGTTGAGCATTCAAACTGTATTCTGTCTCCTTCTGTAATATTACTTGAGGGCTTGGCATTCAGAGTAGGCTTTATAAATGGTTCTGCAAGAGAACACATACAAACTCAGGACCCACCTTCTTAATTATAGCAAGCAAAGAAATGTAAAAGCTAAGCAACTTACCCCTGACTGTAACAAGTGTTTTGTTGCTGTGTTCTGAGCTTTCAAATTCGAGTTTTACATTTCTCCTACCAAAGCAATCAAATTGTAAAATATTATCTCCCTCTTCAACAGAAAATTCCACTACAGAAAAATTTCTGTATGGTTCAAATACATGTTTTTCTTTAGGTGTTGAATTCATCTTTATCTTCCGGAAAAAGAAATGTAAAGGGGGTACTTCTTCTGGCAACTCACAACGTAATTTTACAACTTCACCTTCTAAAACTTCTTTTTTCTCAGCAGTCAGGATTGGCTTGGTCATTCCTTAAAACAGAAAACAAGAAAATAAATAGCACATGACATAATTCTGAAATAAACACTATCTCTGATGACTATGGTAGTGATTTATGCTAATGAACAGATGCAAATAATTTGCAAGAACTAATCTTTCGAAGACAGTTCCTTTGATGTGTGGGTGCATGCCAAGGCACCTTCAGAAGAACAAAATGTCCCCCAAGAGGGTAATACAATCTTGATGCAACATGTGAAGTATGAAACCTGCTGCTTTGAAGCTAAGACTGTGTCCTCCTCAGTATTTCCTAGTGCCACTCAGACATAAGCAAGAGAAGAAACTAAATGCCATCTCAACTTCTGTACCTAGAGTTGCAGGCCTCTGAAGAAAAGTTACAGGCCCTGCACAACTCTATTTAATGCTGAACAAGTTCTTTCCAAGTTGCTTTTCCAAGGGGAATAAGGTCACTTAAGATAAGTGACAATAAGACCACATGGCTAGAAAGAGTATAGATAGAGGTGGCTGCTGTTCTCATAAGAGATGAAAGAACAGACTAATATAATACTTTCTACAAAAGTAGTCCACAGTTGATCCTAGCTTTGGCAATGGGTATCACAAGATGAGAATCTCTGTACTCCCAGCTTTTCCAGTAATCTAGCCCTTTCTCCCACGCTCATCATATTTATGATCTATAGGCACAAGCTTTCACAAATACTACTTTCTCTAGTCTAGGGAACAGGGGCTCAGGACAGAGCGGGTGGTGGCACAGGAGGCACAGATTGCATTCCTGACTATCACTGATCTACCGTGTAGACTTAGGATAGTGATTTCACTTTCGTGCCTTAACGTGAGGATTTAGTACTAAGCTCTTGTAAAGCACTGTGGGATGTCTATGGACAAAAAACACTTTGCAAGATATCCTATTTAGCACTGACTATTATTACTTCCCCTGGAAGGTTGTTCTCTTTTTGTATCTTAGAAAACTGCCGCGTTTGAAGGAATACTCACCTGTTACCCAAATATGTAAGGAGTTACTAGATCTTGTCTTTCCACCTGCTTCCACAGTACATTCATAATCTCCTGTATCTGAAGATCTAGCCATAGGTATTTCATACTGTGCATCTCCTTTGTCTGATACAGTCATGAACACAAGCTTGCCATCCTTAAAAATTGTAAAATTATGCTTCAGCTGGAAATCAGTACTTTTGCTAATATCAGCATGGCAGACAATTGACATAGGAGCTCCATTCTTTACTTTGACAGATGGCTGAACCTTGATTTCAACTGTGTTGAAAGTAAAAACTTGATGGAAAAAAAAAAATTATATTTTCAATTAGTCCAACATAATACTGTTATCTCAAGCTGCTACCTGTTAATCACAAAAATCAATTTGTTGTACTCTAGTAGTAAGTGTTACAATTTTTGTCGTCAGACCTCACAGATGTTCACAGTGGTAGCAGCTTTACCTTCCATTGCACAGATATACTAGAGGCAACTACTGATTGTCACAGCACACACTGTCCATCTGCTCAGTTTTTGCTTTGGGGGACTGACAGAATCATTGATTTGGCCATTCTCATGGACAAATCTACTAAATTCCCTGGAAGACACAGAGGACACTGTAGTAGGTTTGCAGCTACTTTTTGATTTTCCTTATTTCTCATGGTTTGTTGTCTTGAACTCTACTTGGCAGGAGATCTGCGAGGTGAACAAAGTTTTGTATTTATACTTGTCTGAAAAATGATAGTAAAACCCTGCTTAGAATTGTATTAAACCCCGAGCCAATTCATCCCTAGGTGATTAGCAGAAATTACTGGAATTATCCTAGTATTTTTTATCTGACAGTAAGGTTAGAGTTACATCATTCAGCAAATTCCACTTTAAACATGTAACTCACAAGCTTGGGATAATCTTAAATCTCTAGTTTAGGATAACTAGAGTGTAACAGGAGATATTTGGGTTCAAGTTCTGCAAGCAAATACATACATGCCTAAATTGTTGGCAGTCCAGCAATCATACTCTCGAGAGTCCTTAGCAATCAGACCCTGATTAATTCAAATATGGAATCATATGCAGAAGCAATACTTTCAGCTAATTTAGAATTTACATATGTTGGTCCCTGAAAAAATATACTGAATACAATATTCCTATTTAAAAAAATTTAAAATTTACAAGCACTTCAAGAAATTAGGTTTGTAAGAGCATTTATATCGTGCTTCTGTGTTTATAACCATAGCAATGATAGATAATTTGTAGCTTAACATAATTATTAGAATCTTAGTATAATTAATATTTTTATTCACACACCTAGATGAACAAGTATAGAGAAAGATTTATGAGTTCGTTCCCTTTTCCTTCCTTTAGAACTTACAGCTTTTGGGTATGCCCACTTTGCCCAGGATTTGTATTAGAAATTTGCTACTAGAACAGGAAAACTTTCCTGCATCCATAGAAGTTGCCTGCTATGTACACTTACCAGCTATTTATAACTGTCCTTGCTAGAGAGAGTTTTGGGCATAAACCCAATGCAAAAATTGGTTGGGTTTTTTTTTGTGTGTGAACAGACTACATGACACCAAGAAGCAAACATTTCTCCTCAGTAATGGAAAAAAGGAAGTATGCAGAGTGAACATGCTGGAAGTCAGCAACATGATAACGTAAAAAGTAAATGCATTCCTTTCAGAACACAAGTTCTGTACTCTGCTCAGACATGATCTTTTCTTTTGCAAGAAAAAGAGCAAGGGAGAGTGCCCGTAAATTATGTTCTATAATTTTATCCTACCTCCTTGCTTGTGGGCATGAGAAGGTTTTTTAAAGACCAAAAAAAAATTACTAATTAAATTTCCTCTCCTGTCTCTTCTCTGGTATGCCTGAGTAAAGTTAATTACTCTAGGAAAGATTTCACCAAAACATTTGTTAAAGTATGAGCACCACATCTCTCATTTAAACACCATACCAAGTAATACCTTGCTTTTTACATGGCCAAATTTCATACTGAGCTATAGTACAGCAAATCCAGATAAACTCTGTTATGGATGCACACCAACAACTGAGGAATTAGTTAAATTATGTATTTTAAATGTGTACATGAAAAAAAAAAAACTATCATTACCTACCTCTCTCCTGAGTGTAAAGTTCTGAACCTGGAAAAAATGAAAAGAAATGTTATTTTCAAATCTTACAGATTGAGGGACAGTAATGGGAAACAGTAAAAAGCCCCAACAAACCCCAGACAAATAAGAAACACGTATCCACCCAGATATTTATTTATTAAACTTACATTGCAAGAAAATCACCAGAAGAGCAAGATACATCTCGTTCCTGAAGAACAGACACTTAATTCCAAAATAAAACAATATTCATCATCAGAGGTGATGCCTCCAGGTACCAAAAACAGGTTATGTTTTTCTCTGTTGTTGTTTTATGGAAACGGATTAAATTTTGCCATTAAAATGTTTAAGTTTTCCCAAATCTTCAAGAGAAACTGGCTAGATCAAGTAATCGTTCCCATTACTGGAA
Source organism: Phaethon lepturus (assembly GCF_000687285.1). Classification (NCBI taxonomy): domain Eukaryota; kingdom Metazoa; phylum Chordata; class Aves; order Phaethontiformes; family Phaethontidae; genus Phaethon; species Phaethon lepturus. Next base: position 34,893 of record NW_010529944.1, read on the forward strand.
ACTGGAAATGGCAAACAATGAGAATCTATCTGCTGCTCACAGGCAGATTACTGTTCAGGAAGTGACTGGACTTTTCCTGAGGGCGCCACCAAATGCATTTGCTTTGTTTAATTTCTTAAGGTGTATTAAAAAAACAAGACGTTCCAATGACATTTATCCTGCAGTTCCTGTCAATATGGGTATTTTTAAGTCACAATTAACCATTTACGAACACAAATTACCTTTGCTATTTGAACTCAGCAGATCCTTGAGCAAATACTTCCCTTCATTCTGACATGGAGAACACTTTCAGAGAATACATGTACACAACTATTCATTTTCACCCTTAACCTCTGTTTCTAGGTCTCTCGCCTTTGCTGTGGCAAAGAACAGTTTTACTGTAGGGTGCACAATAAATGCAAATTATCTCAGAAACCATAGCTACTGTTGTGTTAGACTAGCATATTGACAAGCGAACCTCTCATACTACCATCATATATCAAAAACACAGAACTGCGCAAGACACTATTTTATCTAGTTAGGACACTGCAAAATATACACAATCATAAAACTTAAATCCCAGAAGAAAAGAACTGGTTGGAGTTTTATTTCTCAGCAGAAATCTGAAGCAGCACTGGCACAATCTGAAATAGAGAATACTCTGGAGCAAGAGTTAAATCTGCTAGTAGCTTGACACTGTTTGAATTCAGGTATCCCTGAGAGATCTTCTGACCTTTTCTGTGTTGTTTAATTTTTTGCAGTGGTATAAGTAGCCTGACAATATGACAGCCAATGTGAAATCAGGGATGATTAATTCTGCATACAAAACACTGAAAGCAGAAATTGAGCAAATATGATCAGAAGAGGAGGAAATGTTGCAAGACAGTTCCACTTCATCATTTTGCCCTCAGTTTCCACTGGTGTAAATGTCTGCCTAAGATACACTAAGGAACTGATGTAAAATTCAGAACACTTGAATTACTTAACTTCCTTTAGCAAAATGGAGGGTTTTTTTTCTGATTATGGACAAAAGCCTAAAGAAAGCCTAAACACAAGTAAATCAGTAGCCATCAGCTTTGATTCAGCTGGAATTGTTAGTCTTCTGAAGAAGACTAGTTGTGAAGAAAAGTCAAATGTAAAAATCTCATTACCATGACCAGTTTCTTGATACTCAAATGGGGAGGGGATGGGAGAGGTAGGCAGAACAAGGAAAGCAAGAGGATTACAGAGATACTGTCCTGTCCCTCTCTCTCCTTTTCTACTTTTCTTACTTTGGTACTATCATTTTTTGTATGAATGTGCTTCTAATCTTAAATAATCTGACAATGCAGAAGTGGCAGATTTAAGCACCAATTTCATTTTTCCAGAAACAACATTTACTCTGTAGCTTACAGGAATTCAATGTTCCATATGCTTCAGTTGTTCAGGATATTCCTTTCTTGGATTATCAGCCCACTTTTAAGTCAGACTTAAGTAATTCCACTTACACCCTAACACTGACTCTGTCTATAGTCTTGATAAAGTGAGTTGAAATCATACCCTTCAAGTTGTGTGTCCCAGAACTCCCTAAGTAGTGATTTAGTTATTCTTGAAAACCGAGTGCTCAACTCTTAATCCCTTAGTTTCTTTCCTTTATAGACAGTCAATGCTTTATTTCCCAGCAATATTTTCCAGGCTTGTTAAAACACTGCTTAAAACAATATTAAACATGTTCGCATAAGTCTATAAATGAGACATACAGCCCTCATAAGCGTCACTGTTTATATGAAAACCCCTTTTTTTCTCCTGGGGTCAATGAAAACTATATTTTTGCACCAAAACTATACATGTATTTTAATGCTTGTATTACACACACATAAGCATGCTATTTTGCAAAAGGAAACGGGAGGGAAACACTCCTCTGTTTAACAATGTATTGGCAATATGAACAAGCACCTATCTAGCTGTTTTGCAGGGAGGGAGTACAGAATGGCACAATAGTCATAGCAGCTCATGACTAAGAAGTAAGCTGGTTAACTAGCAATAGTATTTGTTCTGCTTAATCCAGTCTGTTGGAAATCCAACAACAACAAAAGACTGATGGTTTGGCTGGTTGCCAACAATGGTCTCCAGAGCCACGTAAAGGAAAAGAGGAGGAGGATACATGGCAGGTGGAGAACAAAGGTAGATCAACTTTTGCTATTGATAACAAAAAATAGGAAGGAAGGAGATTTCCCCTTTCCCCCTTTCCCCATAAAAGAATTCAGCATGACATACAAAGCTCAGCAAAACCACACCAGTCTTTCCCACGGCAGGACAAAGGCTCTGCTCTTAGCCACAGAGAGGGAAGGAGAGTGAGTGTGGGCCAACATCCTTCAGAGTGAACCAATATGGTTTAGTTCAGAACCAGGCTAGTTTCAGAGTGAGGTGGAAAGGCCAGCTTTTAGGATGAACTAGGTCAGGAGTAAGGTTTAACAATGCCAAAACCCGAGGCTGTTGCATCCCAAGTAAAGGATGTTCCATAAGATCTCACAGGCCGATTAGACTGTCATATTCTTGATAAGCCCTCAACATTGCCCTGGAGAGGAAAATCTAGCTGGCATTGACCAAAATCCAAGAAGTAAATGCAGCTGCAGAAATTTAAACCAAAATGTTATGAAACTTGGGGAGAAAAGCATTTCAAATGCAAAAGAATCTTCCATTGTTAAACTGGAATTCAGATTGACTTAAAGAATATAAACTTAAATGTACCTGTGCTGGTAATACAGCTGCATATCTTCCTAAGAGTCATCTTACTGTAATCTCTCAAGATACATTTTTCTTAAATACATTAAGATCAAAGTTATTCTAATATACATCATATAAAGACCACTATTCAGTCGCTATTATATTTGTGGGAAAAGTAGGATTGACTCAAAAATGCAACACACCCCCTGAGGCAGACAGAATAGTCATTATCATCTGACACAATGCCCTTTGAAACCTATGGGAATCATTACATTTAATCTACTGCCCAACGAATTGGACCCTTAAACATTAAAGCTGTGCTCATCTGGGAATTCACAATCCCTGTTTCTGCTGTCTGGGTCCCCTGCTACTTGCTCACATATGACATTTCCCAAAAACCATCAGTTCTGTCACTTGAACAAAGCTTTGCCTAAAATCAGAGGCAAAACCTATTTTCCTAACTAAGGGCAAAATGCTGAGTAAGATTTTCAAATTTTTCTCTCTTCAAATACAATGTTTTCAGCCAGTCCCTTGGGACAGGAAAGGAAACTAGGAGTTCACACCACATTTCAGCTGTTTTCATTTGCTCTCCAGCTGACTGGCATGACAGTAAAGAGCCGTGCCAATCTTTAGGACTGACATCTTTCTTCCTCACAGAGCACATGCTGATTCCAGCTAATGTTCTGAGGCCCTTAAACTTTGTCTCCTGGTCTCAAATGCCCAGTTCTTGATGGGAGTCTCACTTTCACCAGAAAAGATGAAGTCTCTACATGTGTTGCCTTCAAGTTCTATCTCACTGATTTACTGATAAAACATTTATCTTAACCCAACATTCTGGGGTCATAAAATCTTGTCCCTGATAATGAAGGCTCCATATAATTTCTTGTACAAATTCACTGATTTTAAAAAGAGTTAATTGCTATATAGGTGTACCTACAAATGTTTGGGATTTTCTAAATTTTATTTTAAAATTTACAAAAAATCAGAAATCTATTTCCATCTATGCTGAAGTCAACACCAGCTTTCCAGTAACTAAATCAAGAACAGAAAAGCAGCTCTGATTTCTAATCCCCCAATCCTTGATGCGCATAAGTGTTTAATCATTTTGGTTCCTTGCAACTGTGAACTATTTTGCTTAATTATCACTTCTTGTTTCAGTATACACATAGATAATAGAACTATAACAAACATAGCTGTTTTCACAAGTCTACAAAAAACCCTGGGGAACCAGGAATAAACTGAGTTTGTTCTACAAATATTTTCAGGGTATATTGTCTTTTCTTGAATGCGAGACATTTGCATCCTTTGTCTTTATTTTTAAAGTGTCTCTTTATACCTCTCTGGAGAAGAATAAAAAATTAATTTTATCCCTGGATTGAATATTTACAAAGAACATTAAAGAAATGAACGAGGGGTTTTTTTTTGTTTTCCCCAGAAGTCTAGAAGTTCTACAATGTACAGAAACTCTAGAATGCCAAAAGTTTGTGCTTCTCGGAATAAATTGCATTTCACAATGGCACCATCTACTGGGAGATAACCACTACAGCGAAGCACACTGGTTCTCTCACTTCTCTCTTTCGCAGTTAAACCTATGATTACTGATATCCAACACCTCCTCCAAATGGCGGTTTAAATTAGATCTCGAAAAATAACTGAAGGAACCAGAGAGCTGATAATAAGAGAATATCACTGAGGCAGTCACACTGAAATTTTTCTTTTCAATACAAGAGGAGCTAATTATTACTAATTGGCTTTACACTTCCTTACCAATATGGTGTCACGTTAAAAAGAACACTAGGAATCTTAAGTCTTTACTTGTATTTAATGTAGCACACACTTCCATGTACCCTAAAAATTCATTCAGACAAAAGGAGAGAAATTCTTTCTTTCAGAGGTGTGAAATCTATTTGTTGATTTACATTATGACCATGGTCTGTGATACCACCTCTCAAACTTCGGCTGTTCCAGTAGTGTGCGTACATGATTGATTCTACACCTTGAGGACATTTTTAACTGCTGTCTTCTACTGGGTTCGCAAGTTCCTCAGTTTAGAAACAGACACCACAGACTGTGTCACTATCACACAGTGTGCTTATCTGGCAACATACCAGAATTTGCACTTGTTTTGCTAAACATCCAGCATTTCTGGAATCAGCCATAATATTCATCACAGAGTATGGACAGTGCCAGAGAAAAGGTCAGAACCTTCTGCCTGGAGAGGGAATGAATTCTGGAAATATTTTTCCTTCTCTGTACATTCCCACTGTGTTCATATTGCTCGATGATTCTCCCAGCATTATGCCACATCAGTTTCATAGTTTTCAATTCAGTTGGTAGTCACTCAACAAGCTGATCCAAGTTGACAGAAAATCTTTCAGCAGACTTTACACAAACCAAGAGGAATAATTTATTGGCTTCCTGGTCTGCAACACGTGTCCACACAGCCACTGCTGCCACTGATAATTTCTAGTTAGGATGCATGAAGGGGCAGATACTCTTCAGACTACAGGAACATAAGTTTGGAAAGGGCTGAAAACCAGACATAGTCCTGACAGGTGTATTTAATTTTTTTAACACTTTTTAAATTCAATATGTTAAGTATTCAAAGTAAATAAATTAAAAAAAGGTTAATATTTGTCAGACGTTAGGAAGCAGAAAAAGTTAAAATTGCTTCTATGACTTTGTAAAGAAGGCTAATTAAGAGTGTACTCTGTATTTTTCAACCTGTAGATCCTCATAGCAATTCCTGAACACATTTGTCTGGAACACTTTCCAGACAGTGATGTCAGAATTTATCCCAAAAGAAGTGCACTAGTAACCTCAGTCTTTGGTGTCTCATCAAATTTTTTTCTGCCTTTTTCCTTTTATGTGGGGGAGGGTGAGGGAGAAGTACTTTTTTAAAGTATTTAATCTTTGGGGGACTTGGCAACTGCTTGGTTCATCAAATTGGGTACCCAAAAGTTCCTTTCACCTGCTTACATGTTCCTCACAATTTGCAGTTCATTGGAAACCATTCACTACATTGAAATTCCCATTCAGAACCCAAGGATCACTGCAAGAAATTTAAAGATATCTTACATATGCATATAAAAAAGATCCTTTCCTCTTCTACTCTTACTCGTCCTCTATAAAAAGGATCTTCTCACAGTCAAATACCAAGCAGTTAAAATAAACAGCAGACTTGCCACCACAGCCATTTTGAGTAGGAGTGTAAAAATACAGTATTCTGTGATGTTCTAGCTATATCAGTAAAACCTTTTTGCAGACAAAACAGATACAGTGTGAAGCCTTCACAGGCTTACTACAGAATGCTATCTCACACTATTTTCATTCTCAAGTCAAAGAATTGACCTTTTGAGTGAAAGCTCAGTTTGTATTATCTTCCACTTGCTTGCCTGAGGCAGAATATTGTCAGAGCACCAAGGGATGCACATCTCCCTTTCATACTTTCTAACTTGTTTTGGCTGGATGGCTTCTGTTCACTACTTTTTGTTAAATGTATTCAGTTCTTCCTACATATAGAACCACATTCATTCCAGGCAGGAAACTTGTAAATCTAATAAAAAGGGAACTCCAACCTCACACAATATCTTACTGATGCTATAAAACTCTATGTATACATGCTGAACTGATCAACATATTAGTCTAAAGTCAACAGCCAACTCTGCCAGAAAAACAATCAACACAGAAGTAAACTTTTTTTACTACTATCCAGGACATTCTTCAAGAAATTAATGAGCTAGTTAGTATTCCCAGTTAAAGTCAGTATTCAAAATCTCACAGAAAGGTAACGCCAAGGGCTAATTTTGCCTTTTTCTCCCCTGTTTCACATTGACAATATGGCCAACTGGATGCCATATGGGCAATATGAATGCTGTTCTCCTTGCTGAAGAGCAAAATAAGACAGTAACATTTTGTCTCAGAGTAATATTACAGGATTTAATGAAGCTCATTCTCTTAAATTTGGGACACTTCCAGCATGTGTGGAAAAAATACTGCATTAAAGCCTTTTACAAAGCTGCCATAAAGATGCCATCCACCTTCAGATCTGTTGAATACTCATCACAATTATATTAATATAAAACAGCAGAAACTAAAAGTGTTATTCCAAGCGTAGTGCTTGAGAATAATAATGCATTATTGGCACCCACAACTCCCATGAGTACACACAGTCCGTTGGACTATGCTTCAACAAATTCTAGTATATCCAGCCCTTCCTTGCCCTGTAGGACTGAGTAGTCAAGTAAATTTTTCTGGAAGCTTTTTTATAACAACGTAACTTAATCATTTACATTATGAACTTCATCTGAGGTCTCATTTTCTAACCAGTACATGTTATCACTCCCCTAGTGGTAATCTAGCAATTGCAGTCTGGCTTTTATACAAGCTTCATCAGTAAGCCTCAGCTACCAAATCCTATTGTAATGGTTCAAAAATCTTTTGACATAGGAAGTGTCTTTATTAATGGTCTGCAAAGCAATTATAAAAGTTGAAAAGTAAACAGATATCTGAGCAGATGAAACAGCTAGGCACACATATTGGACAGTTAAGTGAAACACAGTTCTTCCCCATAATCCTACATGTATAGTTAAGATGAATAGGACATGTCAAAGAAAACATTCCCTCCTATCTCAGCCCCTAAACCCAGATTTTAAGGAAAAAACAAACAAAAAACAAAACAAACTGAACGTTGAGGACATAGATACACTGAACTACAGGTTCTCCAAAAAAAAGAGAGAGCAGGGAAAAGAGAGAGCAGGGTTGCTTGGCAGAGTCCCAACCAGCCAAGAAAGGCACAAACAGTTCTGCAAGAGCTCTCGTCACTTCCCAAAAAGAAACCAGTGCTTTGAACCCACACTCATCTTCCCTAGATACCTAGGCCGCACATCCTGAGGGAAGCAACCCGCTCTCTGTGCTCACACCATGTAACACACACACAGAGACAAACACACACACACACAGAAAATTAACAAGCTTCTTAGAAAAAAATAAAGCGCTCGGTTCTGGGTGAGAATCGCCAGACAGCCCCTCAGCGGCTTTACAGAGCAGGAGGAGTAAGAGGCGGCCGGCGGCTTAACGGCTCCGTGTGCTGCCCGCAGACCGCCCTCAGCTGTGCGTG